>NW_027599633.1:0-23713 GCF_964194155.1 Cetorhinus maximus
CCCTCACATATTAAGTAGAGGAGGGGCGCAGAGTTAGTGAGAGATGTGCCCACGCATCAGGGGCATATATTTAAACTTACCATGCTTCCGCAACCTATATAGATCAGGCACAGCCACAATGACATGTTTGGTGCTGGTCTCCGAGCCTGCGCGTCTGTGGAAGCAATGCGAAGATATCAAAGGGCCACCAAGCGCTCCATGCCTTATTGCACACCCCCGCTCCCGCCAGGTCCCGCCCACTAGACGCCCCTCTACCGCGCAGATCAATTTTCGAATCTTCCACTTCTTTATTGGACAGACGATCTGTTGTACTGCACACGTTGTATGATTTCCTCGCCAAAACTGGTGAATCAGCACTCACTGCTCAGAGGCCGCGGCATAGGTAATGTCCCGCTCTCGACCAGTGCCCCTGGTGTCACAGGTTGACAGTGCAGCAATGGAACACACTCACTTCTGGCCTCCCAAAGGGCGAACAGCACTCTTCAGAATGCATTAAGAGGTAGACATAGAGGACTAGTGAACGGAAAGGTGCTAACTGCAACCATGTTAGGCAATTCTGTCTCTCTCTCTTTAATGCTGCATGGATCCTGATGACGAGGCTATATGCCTGAATCCCTACAGCGATTATAGTAGACGGAGGAGAGCAAGGCCCATGTCTGTGGCAATGCAGGAGCAGGCACCTCATGAAAAGGGACAGCAACTGCTCCAGAACTCGCTGCCTAGGAGCAAGAGGGATCCATCGCTGGTCTGTGCCAATCAACATCCAGGGTCTCTCGACGCCACTTGCCATTCCTGCAGATCAAAGCGATCGATTGTCGCCAACCATTGCACATACCTTGGGACCTGGTAGCTCACCTGCCACTTAGTGCAGGACAAGTTGACATGGAGGGAATCCACTGCCAGTGACTATGGAAGTCCCCTTGGGGATGAATTTGCATGACATTAGTTGCATTCAGGACTCCTGTGGTGACTTCAGTGGCATTTCACATTCTGCCAATACTTTGTGCATTTTTCCCTGAACCTGGAAACCCAGGATGCAAGGGCCATGGGATTCGTGCTCATCGGACACACAAGTGCAGGCTACGATTTACTGCATTTATGTGGCGCTCATTTATTTCCCATCCCAAAAATGAATCACACTTAAGTCATGCAATTTCCTACCTTAAAGAATATGAGTCAACCTGTTCGGTTTTCAATGGTAATCGTTAAGGGCTTCATAGTCATCGATAGATTTTTTTAATTCCATATTTTTAAAAAAATAATTGTCACCATTTGCCGTGGTGGGATTCGAAATATAGTCGCCACTGTATCATGCAATCTGTCAGCTGTTTCACAGAAGTGCCTTTCGAAAGCAGGGTTGACGTTTAGTGCAAGGCCTTGGCCTGTGAAAGGACATCATTTGTCCTTCAATAATAGAGACAATGTGGGTGTTTAAGGGTGCCAGCTACGCCAGTTTGTGAGTATGCTTGGCCAGTGTCGGTGGTGAGTGATCCCATGGATGGGATGAGGGCAATGATGATAAGTGTGAATGAGGGAATGGTGTTGTCCCTTGCACTGGCAGTCAGTGGGGGCTCATAGGATGTGTGATATTTCTGTGACAGTGCGAGATGGGTGTGACGAGAGGAGTGATATGCCCTGGCGAGAAAGAGATGATCATTCATCTATTAGCGACACAGTGTGGCTGTCATCCACTCCAGGGCATTTCATCTGACCTCTGCTGCCACCAGGTCCCAAGCCATGCTGTTAACATTGATGCCCATCTTGTGGCCAGAGCTGGGCTAGAGCACATTCTGGCGGGCTACTATGGTACCCAGCAGTCGCTCGAGGGACTCGTCATTGAATCCGTGGGCTGCAGAACTTTTCCCTTTGCTGACCATATATCCCGGGCAGCAGTGTAGAGCTGTTGCTGATAACCAATTTGTTGGCAGCTGCCTTTTCAAGATGGCGGCAGGCATGATGCTAATTCGGAGTGAGGGCTGGCGGCCGAATGGGTGACCATTTGCCTTGGAAATGCTGTGTTTCTCCAGCGTGAATAAATATTGAGATGGGCGGGGAATAATATGGAGTGAAAAGCCCCAAAATATGTCTGCAAGTAGGATTCCATTTGGCGTGCCTGCTACCGCACTTGGCGCAAATCAAGGACATTTCTTCTCTCTGTTTCAATGGTGGGGGTGGGCTCTCATTCTCTCACCACTCTGTCACCTCACTGGTTCCTCATGCTGGGCACAATAGTTATAGTACAGCCGTGCACACAGCTTTCAGTGCTTCCAGCGCAGGACCGCTGCACAATACACATGGCACCAAAAGGCAAGAAGACTGCAGCTGACTGGTTTAATGGCTCATCAGCGGAGTGCCTTCTGGAAGGAGTAGAAGCCCGCTGCTATGTCCTGTATTCCCGCTTTTGCCGAAGAATAGACAGCAAAATCACCAATCCGACTTGAGAGGCGGTGGCATTGGTGGTCAGCACCAACGCTCAACAGATGAGGACAAACAACCAGTGACAAAAATAAGGAGAATTCACCCCTCCTTTCCGCCAGGGTAAGGAACTCTTCTTATCACTCTCAACGCGTGCACTTTCAAACCCACTGCACACCCACATGTTGCTCAGTCGCTGCCAGTTCAGGGTATATCGCCAGTCCAGGTTACACAAACTTCTTCATTGTCCACAACACGTCTATGTGACCAGCCAGCACACGGCATTTATATCATCTGGCCTTGCAGATGCGCTGCTTATACTCTCCAAATTTCAATTCATTAATGACAATCAGGCCCATATCAAGAGGGAGATTTCACTTCCTAATGGAGGAATGCTGAAATCAGGGTATTCATGGACTTTGAAAACAGAGACATCCAGCTGGCCGGTGATCATCTGTTCCATTCCTGTGCTTACAGTGAGGTTGGCGCTGCTCTACTAATTGAGTGACCAGCATTGGAACATCCGTCTGAAAACCATGCTTTGAGTGATGTATCCTGCTCCACAGACAACTGTCATGCTCTAATTATCTCAAGTGGCTTCTGCACGCATATCTGCGAAACAGCCAAGGAAGCAAATTATCCAGAGATTCCAATCAAGTCCGGGCAAATTTCCTGAAAATGAGCCTAAAGGCCCCCTCATTGAAGACCCGTCACTGTGCTCACCAGACCCTTCTCTAAAGCAAGGATCAGGCCTCGATTGGATCAAAACCTGGTAAGCACCTCGAGCTGCCTGAACAACAGCATGCGGGAAGGGGTGGGGGGCGGTGGCAGAGTCCTCCCTGGTCTTACAATCAGTGGACACCTGGAGGTCAGAAATGTGCTGAGTCCAATTCAGATGACTATCATCTAGACTCGGCAATGCCTCGCTGTTGCAGCCTCAATGGGAAGTTCGAGAACATCAGGAAGGGATGTACACTGCACTCCTGAGATTGCAAGGCATGATTCAGGAAACCCCCCACTTTAAGGCCGAGGAGATAGCGCAGGCATGTCGCCGCACCGATGTCAATAGTGGTAGGATGGCGCCCGCCAAGGAGACAGTGTTCCAAGACACTCCTGTGCGGACTGATCTCCACTCACAATGCCATACTTTGACTCCTGCATTTTTTATCGAGAGTGCTGCAGAACAGTTGAACATCAAGCCAGCTTTGCCCGAATCCTCATACAATCAGCTCGAGGCCCTCCTGCACCCAAAAAGACGTGGATCAGCAGTTTAACACCCAGGTAAATCCACCCAGTTTATTCCGGAAATGTCCAAAAATTCTGTATCCCCTCATCCAGTATTTCTAGCTCCACCGTCCGAGGAGGGTAACACTGCCACGCACCAGAGGGCCGAAAGCAGGCCTCCAGCTCTCTGCCCTCCAGTGGATGGCCACCAACGTCACCACAGTCAGCAGGCTGCCTCCAATTCACATGTGGATGTCAGGGTAGTACGAATATATAGCGGCGGGGTTAGGAAGCTTATGAAGAAGTTGAACAGAGTGGGCACAAGTGTTATCCAGTTGTGCATTCACTTTATTAAATAAATAAATAAACTCCCTAGCATGTCTTTATGCCGATGACTTCATGTTCCACGGAGCAGTGTCATGGTCATGCAGGAGTAAAATCTTGGCTCCCTGTAAAGGTAAAAGCAGGAGTCCCGGTCCAGGGCCTCTTCCCTGTGCTTTGTGAAGCCTTCAGAGCAATGTGATGGTCCGGCCTCAAAAATCCAGGACAGACTACTGATACCTGTATCGCGACGGTGCTTGACATTGCTTTCAGAATGGTTTTGGCACATGTCACAGGGATCCATCATCCTGTCTGTGTGCTCTCGAGACCTTAAATTGTGTCTTCCCCCTTCCCTTCAGCAGCTGTGTCTCGTGATGCTGTGCTCCTTAGGGGTCAGGTGCTGAAGGCTTTCAAACGATCAGGTACATTATAAGTCTCATGGCTGCATCTCTAAGAAATGGCCCTGATCACTACGTTCAAGCAAGCTGCCCTCGGCCAGACAGGAGTCAGGCATTCAGAGCCGAAATGTGAAAATCTCCGCTGTCTTCTGATTGCATATCGTTATTATCCTCCTGGAATCGAGCCAGGATTAGGGCATCCGCTGCGCCTCCATGATTGTTATCATATCACAGAGGTTATGTGTGCTGCCATAAGCGAGAACGGAGTCAAAAGTTCACAGGTGAAATGTGAGAACCGTTACCGCATGTCACCATCATCCACTAAAATTCTGGCAACTATGAGAGACTCCCGAGCATGCCTGCCTCAAATCGAAAGTGTGATAGTCCTCGTTGTTGTAATCGTTGCCTTTCAGGGTCTCACCACCCTCATCCCCGTTGTTATCCTCATCATCAGAGGGGAACTCTAGCTCCTCCAGCTCCTCCTTATCCAGTTCCTCTGTTCGTTGCTGTGCCAGGCTGTAAAGAGCACAGCAGGCGACGACAATTCGTGACTCATTCTGCAAACTGTATTTCAGGGGCTCACGAGCAAGGATCAGGCACCAGCACCACACCTTGAATATCGCACTGGCTTTCTCCACCAAGTAGCGTGTTGGAGCATAAGCCTGATTCTGGAGCATTCTCAGGCTGCCGCATGGGTGTCATCGTGCACGTCGTCTGGGAGAAATCCTTTTCTTTGAGAAGCCATTCTGCAAAATCGGTGGACCCAAGAAAAAATTAGGTTGCTCTTAATGACTGATATGTACTTGTCGTGGACACCCCCAGGAACCATGTGGTCAGACACCACTAGACCATTCAGTGAATAGAAGCCTTGGCACTTGACATAGTTGACCGCATGTTGCTGTTGGGATTTCATTGTTACGTAATTACCGCCCATCACAGCCTGCACTTGTAGGAAACCTGACGACGGGAAAATGCCAGTGCCCTTGCATCCTGGATTTCCTGGTTCCGTGAGAAATGCATAATTTTGTGTTCCCACATGGCACTTGACTCCGTGACCTCATGGATACATTTTTAGATGATAGCTAGCGATATCCCACCGAGGTCACCTGTGAAGTCCTGAAAGTTGCCACTGATGTGTGAATTGATCACGGCACTTAGCTCTCCGGCCACGGGAAGTGGAGAGCGCACATGCCCTAGTGGTGTCAAATCCTGCAGCAGGTGACAGATGTCACCAGTCAGTTCCCTGGACATGTTCCTTCTTCAGCAAAAGAGGTTCCCGGTAATTTGCAGGGAAATAGACCTAGTTTGGCGCCAGCCAGTGATTGATCGGTTTTAATTCAGCAGCTTTGCAGGCGGCCCAGTGGCCCTTTCTTCCTGAGGTTGCTGCTACTCCTGTTGACCAGACAAGAACCTCCATCGTTCCCCTCCCTATCATCTTCGCTCCCTCCAAGCAACGAGACATTGAGCTAATTCGAAACCCTCCCATGCTCCTGATGTATCCCTCCTGCAGCCCGAAGGAGAGATAAATTCGTGTTAGTTTGGGAGTTCAAAAAAAATCCTCGTTAAGTCAATGGCCCCTTAATGCATCCTGGGAAGTGCTGGCCACCACTTGAATGGCCAATAATTAGTGCGCTGCGTGTGTGCCGGAAATCCCATCGAATTCCGCCTCACTCCCCGTGACAGATTGGTGGCAGCTTCGTCCACCGGGCTGCATGCTGTGCTATCAGCTGAGGCGCAGGCATTCTCCTCACCCGTACTGTGAATCTGCATTTTTAGGTAGAACCAGGGAAGAGACTGACTGAAACCGGGATCATGGCATTGCAATACGCTATGTGTGCTGCCACTGGTGAATGCTCCATGGTCAAATTTAGCATGTAGATTCTACAGCGCACCCAATACTTGAACCATTAAATCTTTCGGTATTGTGCAGTATCTCTCGGAGGAGTGCAAAGCTCTGGAGCACTTCCTGACATTTTCAAGAATCTGCACTTCTTGTGCGGGCAGATAAGCCGAGGCCCGTCTTCAAGCATGGTAATGTGGCTGCATCTGAGCTTTATCGACTGTGGAGGAATGATTGCTTTGTAGAAGGTTTCCCTAATGCCTGACAAAGTAAATCCCCGCCACCCCCCATCAACCCCATACGACACCTGTGATTTTGCATGACCATCAGCTGTATTGCAGCCTTTCACCACCGCCAAGTCGAGCAAACCGCAGGGCAGCACTCCGCCCGCCAACTTTCCTCGACTAGAGGGCAGCCCTCCGTACCCCACAACTCTTATCAGCTGCAAGGTTGCCTTGCAAACCCGTCCTCACTATACGCCTCAGCTTTGAATTCCAACAGTGGACCGCTGAGCCTTGTGCACTGCTACTGGGCACAACACATATTCTAAACAAGCAGAACCAGCATGGCTTCCTTAAAGGAAAAAAAAAATGCCTGTCAAGTTGAATAGAATTGTTTAAGGAAGTAGCAGGCAAGTTAGATGATGAGGAATCACTACATGTAATACATTTGGGTTTCGAAAAGGCACTCGATTATGTACTGCACAGAAGGCAACATAATATCATAAGAATTAAGGCATGGGGGCTAGTTTATGAGCATGGACCGAGTATTACCTAACTCATAAATTCCATGGAGTTGGGATAAGGAAGGTATTTTCAGAGTGGCAAACTGCAAAAGGTAGAGTGCCAGAGGGATCACTGCAGGGTCCAGAATTATTTATAATATACATTATTGACTGCGATGGGGGAAGTGAATGTACTAATGCCACGTTTGCAGGTGACACAAAAAAAAGTTGGGAAGACAAGAGGTGAGCTTAAGAACATAAATCATAAGACGAAGGGCATCCCATGAAAGAATGGAAAGAACAGAATTAGGCCATTGAGCCAAGCAAGCCTGCTTTGCACGTTATTGAGATGATGGCTGACCTGATAAACCGCAAATCCACTTTCCTGCGCTTCCCCCATAACCGTTGATTCCCTTACTGATTAAAAGTCTGTCTATCTTAGCTTTGCTTTTACTTAACGGCGCAGACGCTACATCCCTCAGTGGTAACGAATTTCCCAGATTGACTATGCTCCGAAAGAAGACATTTCTCCACATCTCTGTTTTCAAGGAGCCCCCATTTACTCTGGAATTATGCTGGCCCAAATAATCTGCATAGGGACATACCAGTTCAGTGATTGGGCAACAATTTGGCAGTGGGAACATACCGTGGAAGAATATGAAGCTTTGCGCTTTGGCAAGAATTAAAGTGGAGCAAATATTATTTAAATGGAGAAAGATTATCGAAAGCAACAGCACAGAGGGATTTAGGCGTCCTTGTGTATGAATCCTAGAAATCATCCATATATTTTTTGAAGTTAACGTTAAGGCCTATGGAATGTTGGTCTTTCTTGGAAAGAGAATGGAGTATAAAAACAGGAAAAAATAGTAAACCTATTTAATGTACTAGTTAGAACACACATAGAAATCTGAGAACAGTTCTATCCCCTTATGTACGGAAAGATATTTCGCAATTGGAGGCAATCCAGATAAGCTTCACTGGGTTGAACCGGGGTATGGACGGATTTTCCGATCAGTTGATGTTGAGCAGGTTGGGTCTGTAGTCATTGGAGGTTAGAAGAATTAGAGGCAGCACTATTGAATCATATTGGATGAATAGGGGACTTGATCAGTTAGATGCTTAGAAGTTGTATCCCCTTGTCGGATACAAACAAGAACAAAGGGCATAAGCTCAGGTAGAGTTGGTGCCCATTTGAGAGAGATAAGGAGGAAGTTCTTCGTTCAGAGGGTAGCCAATCTGTGGATTTCTTTACCTCAGGGGATTGTAGAGGCTGGGTCGTTAAGAGCACTCCAGGCTTTAGCAGACAGGTTTATTTTAAAAATCATTATTGAAATAAAAGTTTACGGGGATGAGGCAGGATAGTGGAGTTGAGGATTATCAGATCAGCCACTTCTTCATTGAATGGGGAGTATACTCAAAGGGCCGAATGGCTTGCTCCTGCTACTTTTTAAAACGTTGTACGGCCCTAATCACTTCCAAGTTTCGACAGAAGCGCAGTTGGCAAAGTGCACACCTTATATATTCAATTGTTATGAAGCAGAAAAGACCGCATAAAGCGTGGGGATGATTCCGTCGGGCTGGGATTCGACTGATATGCAGATGTATTTTCGTGATCTTCCGGATCTCTGGCGGAAATTCAACACACCGTTGGCAGGCAGAGTGGCGATTTCAAACTGATTTCCTTAGGTTATGAAACTGATGTTCGGCCCCCTCTCGCCGAATTGGCACCTCATTCCAACGACGACTGCGGGCAGGGAAATTTCCAGCCCTTTTCAAAATTGCCTCATTTAGATTATATTGTGTCTCCTCGTTCCTGCTCCCAAAGATAACCATCACACGTCCCTGAATTAAATTTATCTTGCTTCGTGTCTCTCTATTTCACCATTCTATGTACATTCTCTGGAAGTTTATTACTCTCCTCCACACTGCTTATGTTTACAAACTCCTGTTATCTTCTAATTATCTTCTTAAGATAGGAATAAAAAATAGCTCTTTGCATCAAAAAGGGCAGTGTCCCTAATGCCGACCTCTGGGGAGCATCACTTTAAAATCCACTACCCCCAGAATAACAATCCTTCACAATTTCCCAGTTCTGTCTCTTAGCCAATGTCATATCCACTCTGTCACAGCCCTTTTAATCCATCGAGTTCGGTTTCTGTAATAACTCCATTCAAAGCCGCTTGATCACACTTTGTTCATGCACATAACATCAAGCTCACTTCCTCATCAACCCACTCTCTCCTAAGACGAAAAATAAAAACAATTCAGTTCATTACATATTATTTTCCATGACATGATCTGTGATTCTGGTCATTTCTACATATTATTTTCTCACACAGAATGTCTAGTGTTATCCTTGATTATAGCCTCAATTAATTTCTTCCCAGATTGTACAATTCAACTCTTTCCACAATGTTTATCCAAAATTGCTCTGACTGCTCTGGAGTTCCAGTGGTTATCCTTCTATCCCTTTATAAACATGGTGGAACATTGCAAACTTCGATTCCTCTGACACAACTCCCATATCCATATAGAAATGGAATGTTATGTTCAGTTCCTCTCCGATTTCCATCTTTGCTTCCCTCAGGAACCCTTACATATCCCATCCAGGACGGGTAAATGTCGAAATTTAATCAGATGTAAAGTGTGTTTTCTTGAAACGGGTTAACTGAACCTGTTTGTTCAGTGGGCGTAATTAATGTCTGTCCTAATTGTGTCAATGTAGCGTGTCCCGCTCCCATTAATGGGTTTCATAAAGTCAGTGGCATCATCACCTCCGATGCTAAAAGGTAGCAGCGGCACCAGAGAGAGGGAGAGCAGAGGTTAAAATCAGAGAACAATAGATTGCAATCTTCCAACAATTGATCAGAATCTGAGAGCAATAAATTGGAATGTTTCAACAGTGCATCAGAACCTGAGAACAATAGACCAGAATGTTCTAACACTGGATCAGAATCTGAGAACAATAGCGTGGAATGTTCCTGCAATGGGAAGGGGTTATTCCCACAGTTTTTACATGCTTTCGCTAGATTGCATACCTCTAAAATGGCTGACCGAACACGTAATTATTGTTACTCAAGCAGTTAACTATGCCACCCTGTCAATTATTGGTGTCCCTGGTAAGTGTCTCTATCCAGTTTTTTATTCGATAAATCTTGTTTGACTCTATTACTGTTGATGTAATTTAACATCCGAGAGGCTGAAGCCAATCACTTCGATTCCAGTCACTATGTCAATCATCAGTCCACCATCTCCATTTCCATCTGAGGCTCTTCACTGACTCCATGGCCCATTTGGCCCTGAGCTGATAAATAACCATATATTCTCTACAACCCCAATTCTGAGCACGACCACCTCCATAATATAAGAAGTTCAGGCACACAAACAGGTGTAGACAATTCAGCCCTTCAAGACGAGTCCACCGTTCAATGACATCATGGCTGATCATCTCCTTCAATACAATTTTCCTGGACTATCCCCTTATCCCTTGATGTTCTGTTTTAATATGTAGAAAACTTACAATCACAGTCTTAAACATGGTCAACAACTCAGCCTCCACAGCCCTGTGCGGCAGAGAATTCCAATAATTCGCCACAATCTAATTGAAAAAAAATAATCCTCCTCGTCTCATTCCTAATTGTCCCTCCCGTTTTCTGAGACTGGGCATCAGGTTCTATAATGCCCGGCAGGAGAAAAACCCATCCTTCATCTGCCCTGTGGAGCCAGAGTATAAAATTTCAATATATTTTATCTTTCCTCATTGGACAATATCTCCATCCCAGAACCTTTTTTGCTAAAATGTCGCTGCATTCCGTCTCTGGCAACTCCATCTCTCCTTCGGCACAGAGATCATAACTTCACACAGTATTACAGGTGTTATATGACCAAGGCACGCAGGTAATCCCTCACTCAGGTTCTATATAGTTGTAGTAAGACATCTTTACTGCAACATTATATTAATCTTGTAATGAATGCCAACATGCCATCAGCCATCTTCATTGCTAAGGGTATCTGCATCAATTACCCTAAGTCCCTTTGAAATTTATCCTTTCGCTAATTAAGAATTGGTCGATATTTCTGCTTTTTTTTTCAAACCAAAGTGGACAATCGCACATCTGTACAATTTATATTCCATCTGCCATGTCTTTTGCCTACTCGCTTATACCCTCAAAACACACATGATGCACCTTTGCATCCTCCTCATAATTCAGACCTCCACCACGTTTCCTGTCATGATCAAACTTGTATATGTAATGAAAACAGACTGTGAATAGCTGGGGCCCAAGCACTGCTCTTTGTGGCACACGCAAGTCATTGCCTGCCAACCTGAATTTCACCAATTTACTCCTATCTCTGTTTTCTGACCATTAACCAGTTCTCAACCCAGGCCAGTATATTCACCGCAACAGCATGTGCTCGAATTATGTTTACTAAACTCTTATGTGTGACTTGATCAAGAATTCTAAACTTTTAAATGCACCACACTCATCAGCCGCCACCATATCTATTTCGCTATTTTTGTCCTGAAAATAAGCTCCAACTGTTTTAACAAACATGATTTTCCTTTCATAAGTCCATGTTGGTTCTGCGCAATTTAACTTCTTCCTAATTGCCCTGTTATCACAGCCTTTGTAATAGGATCTAGCAAATTCCCTGCTGCTGATGTTAGGCCCACAGTTGTGTAGTACGATGTTTTAATACTACCTTCTTTTCTAAATAGCTAGATTATATTCGCCTCCTTCCAATCTGCAGCAGTGTTTCTGAGTCTATAGCAATTTCAATAATAAAGAATGATGCTTCTTCCATCGGTACAGCCACCTCTTTCAGCTCTCTATGATATAGATACAGGAATATATATGAACATTTAAGTTAGGGAAACAATCCGTCACCCGGCCCTTCAAGACACTTGATAAGATCATAGCGGAACTGGCTGCAACACCTCGCCTAACCCCCGTAGCTTTTCAGTCCATTATTTACTAACGATATCTTCAATGGTTATAAGTTCAGATAAAGATGTTTCTGTTTTATCAGGCAATTCATCGATTTTATTGCGGATTCTAACACACGACACTGATTTCAGTATTTTAACTGTTATTTTTTTTTGTAAAATCATGGTCTTATATAATGATTATAATAAAACTCCCTGGCTGATATACTATAATTGACATTATCTCTATAACTATCTTCATCATTATTATTCAATAGCGCCACCGTTTATTGCCCTTGTTCACAGGGCGTTCAAGAGTCATCCACAATGCAATAGGTCTGGAGTCTTATGTAGGCCAGGCAAGGCCAGGTAAGGGCGGCAGACTTCTTTCCCTAACGGACATCAGTGAATCTGATCTATTTTTACATCAATGGTCATCGTTAGGTTTTTTACTACAGATTTTTTTTATTTATTGAATACAAATTTCGACATTTACAACAATGGGATTTGAACCCGTGCCCCCAGTCTCTTTCCGAGGATTTCATAAGGGCCTAACCTGTGACATCTCCAATTTGGCACCACCTCCCCCAGCCTTGCCTTGCCAATTGCCTCAACTTTGAGGTTCTTCCTCTACATAACCACTTCATCCTTTATGTAGTTTAAAGCACGCTGCTTCCCTAGTTATACGACTCGCCGTAATATTGGGCTCAGCATATTTTCTATGAAGCCCGTCCAAATGTTACAGCCCCCACATTCCCCAACACGGCTGCAATTGCCCCGCGTACTGGAAATCATTTCTCCCATCCCAGCTCCGAGTTATAAATTTATCTCTCTAATCTTATTTACACTATGTAAGTTTACACGTAGCTCTGGAAATAATCAAGAGAATATTACATTTGACGTTCAGCTATTTAAAAAAAAAATTTGCAGTCTAACTCCTCGCACTCACAATGCAGAACGTCTTACCTATGTCATTCTTACCTACATGGAGCTTCACACGTTTCTCTCTAGCCCTGAGCAGCTATCCAGAATCCTCACACAGGGCAGGCAACATAGCCTTCTGGGCTCTCACTCTATGCTGCAGAGAAACAATTACATCCTCCTGAATATACAGTCACCTACTGGCACCACATTCCTTTTAGCTCCCCCCCAATTGGATGACTTTCTGTACCATGGTGCCAAGGTCAGCTTGCTCTTCCACACTACAACCTTCACTCTGGTCCATACAAGCTGCAAGAACCTCGAACTAGTTGCTCAATTACATGTGCTGATGGTTCTCCCCTCCCACCTTCCCCATCCTGTTAATTTCCCGCCCGAATGTTACAACTTCAGGTCCCTGCTCACTGACCAAGTGATGGCATGATCTGATTGCTTTCTTGAAAAAAAGTGTCCTGTGCATCGAATTAGCACCCACGAGTGCCAATATGGTACAGTCGAGACACATCACGCTTCCTGACACAGTTCTTGTGTTAATTGAACGTGTTTTTCTGAATTAACTAATATTTACCCCTTAGCTGAACTCGAACTCGCACCGACATCGAGGAATCACCGTCAGAGCACTCGAGCAGCAGTCATAGAATGCTGTATTTATACTCTCTGCTCTGCACAAGATCAGGAGCCAGTTTAAGTTGGCAACGAAGCAATGTCAACCATCAGCACCTCTGCCTCAGCCCAGATTGAGTTAACTTTCACCTGTGCCTGAGTTACATCCAGGCTCGGTTATTCCAATTTTATCCTGGCCCAAGGCAATTCCTCTTACAAAGCGTCGTAAACCTTACCTCATTCAGAGCTCTGCTGTCCCTATCCAATTAATTGTATTAATCTGACCGTGCCCATAATTGTCAATGTTAATCGATTTCCGTTAATAATTAAATTCAGTGTTTGGAAAGATAGTGGAGAAGCGTTGGATGGTTTCTGGTTGTTGTTTTTTGAGCTGCTGCGTATGTTCAGGGAGGACAGAATTTGGTGAGCCAACCCTGGACGAAGTATGGCGACTGTATACAAAGTGAATCTGGTTCAGTATCATGACAAGCAGATGGAGCAGGGGCTGCAATGTGGCGAAGCTCTGTAAAAAGTGTGGAGGGGAGGGATCTGCCCTACCCATCCCACTCTGGGTTTCCCGAGAGCACTTTACCAACCACAGCTTTGTCATCTTCCTTAACACGACATGGAACTGCGCACCACGGTGAGGGCGGTGCTGTCAGTCAACGTTAAGGTCACAGTTTCATTGAACTTCCTTGGATTCAGGAATTTGCAGACAGGAGCAGGTGACATGTCCATCATCTCCCATTATGCTGCCCATCGATGCACTAGGTAGCAGACACCTTTTATGCTTGGGGAGAAAACATCATTTTTTTTTCCTCAGCAGGGACAAGCAGGATGAGAGGTCCCATGGTTTACCAAGTATTGTGTGAATTACGATGGGCTACGTGGCTCTGTTGAGTCCCCATTTCAAACAGGAAATGTACGGAAACTGAAATGTCTCTCAGTCCAGACATGTGTATTTTCAATGTATATTCTGTCATGGGCCTGGGTGTCACTGGCTACTTGTCCTTCATAATGTGCCGGTGAACTGACATAATGTACAATTATTGTGAGATCATGGACGGTACATCATGTTGATAAATTTCCCATGCCCTGACAATAGCCACGATGCCTTCATTCTGATGCATTCAGCCATTTCCACGAAGTACAGACCACCGCGAACAACAAGAGGGTGACTTCTCGGAGTTGAAGCTTACTCCCTCTATAAAAGTTTCAATGCAGACATCCCATTACCACTCCCCACCTCCAAAATATTACGTGAAATTAACAAATATATAGAGAGAGGAATATAGACCCCAGGAACATCGGGGAGCAGACAACTGGTGTGATGAAGCAATGCTCTAATTCCCTTAACCGCTCCATGTGCACTCTCCAGCACACGTTGCAGCTGATGTTCAATATCATGGTGTTCTGCTGCACTCCTCATATCATCACGATCATGAAGGCACAGGCATTGAGGACACAGACATTGACACCAGGAATCCCGTGGATACCTCAGAAGGAGGAGGTGGATGAAGCGGAGAGACTATTCCTTAGCTGCGTTTGACCCGGATTGGCTGTCGAAGAGTGCCTGATGATACTCCCGTTCCCATTAGAGAAATTATTTTTGCCAGAATAGGGACACATTCTCCAATGTTACATGTAACTGAACCGCCCCATTAGACCTTCCTCTTGACCACCATCCTATATAAAAACCAACAACAAAAACCATTTAATTAGCATCTTATTCGAACAACTGATAGACCCTTTTACATTCACTTTAATACCTGTCTTGTGTGTTCCCTCGACTTTCCTAGTGTTCCTTCAACGTTCGTCCCCAGTGTCTTCAGCATGGCTGCTGGAAGGCTGCTGACTATCACTGGAGGAGACTGCAGATGGCATAGTCCTGTCACATTCAGACAGGCTGTAATTAGTGCCAAAACCGGAATTTCCTGTCTCTTGGAAATGGGAAAGTTGTCGGAAATTATCACAATATTTTTTTTTACGCTCTGCTGAAAAATTGGGTTTTTTAATGCATAATTTAGTCCACAGACCATTCAGAGCTTGCTGCAAGAGCACAAATTCTCTGACAGGGAGTGTGTGTGGAGTCGGACGAATCAGTAGCGGCCACACCGAACCACAAAGCTGCCAGAAACAGGGCTGCACTGCTGCCTTTAAACCTGCAACAGTCAACTAATAATTTACAATTGTCTCTTTCGTCATGGGTGCAGCACCACGTCACCTCCCAGTCTGCGTGGCTCTTGGGCAGCAGCAGCAACAAGAACGTCGTGAACCTGGTGTACAGGTCCATTGGTGGGAGGAAGCTCGACGCCGAATGACTACAAGAATGAGGTTTCGAAAATTCAGGCAGTTCCCAGCGCAAATGCTAGACGAAAACAGACTCAAATACATGGGCATGTCTGAGAGTCAGTGGAAGAGGAGGATGCGAATCTACAGAGAGTCCGTGTCTGAGCTATGTGCCCTTCTGCACAAAACCGATGGAAATGTTACTCCAGAGCCACGCACTGCCATTGAAACTGAAGCTCCATGTGGCTCTTATATTAACACAACTGGCCAATTTCAAGGGCCATGTCGGACGTGTCTGACATCTCGCATCCAGCTTTTTGCATGGTAATAGCACTGTGATCGATTCCTTTTTCTCAAGTGTGGCCCAATTAATCTCTTACGACACTGACACAGAATCGCAGGCACAGATGGTGACATGGTTTCCCTCAATCGCTGGTTTTTAACAGGAAAATGGCGTGGTCGACTGCTCTGACGTTGTTTTCAGGGCTCCCACACAGAATGTAGACTGATGCATGAACTAAAATGACTCCGATCCTTTGAATGTGCAGCTGCCTGAGGACCGTCACATGCGGTTCCTTCAAGATTGAGCCTGTTATACCGGCAGTTTTCACAACTTGTTTATTCCTCATGAATCGGGGATGTCTCGGAAGTACACACGAACTCAAAAGCTGCATGGATGGATATTCGGAGATGAGGTGGGTCCTGTGAGGCGGAGAATGAGGGGGGCGTGCCGCTCACATCTGTCAGTCATTTCTTCAGCTAGTTTTTTAAAATCAATAATTCACTAAAATGTCTACTTAGAAAAAATAACAGCCATCATACATTGAAGACATGGCCTAGAATTAATTTGTGATGAACGATAAAGGGCCGTAAACAACTCAGCACATTGCAACATGTTCTTAAGGAACATAAAGCGTTTAACATTGTAATGAAACATGTGTCAAACTGTGTCAATCTTTAAAATAGAGTAGTATACACGTGCCAGAGAAACAGGTAACTTGAACAATGTATCTGGGTTAACAGCCCAAGGGTTAGCCTGAATGGCAGAGCTGCCATATTTAACCTTTTCAAGTGTTCACTCTAGAAGCACGTGGACCTCGAACTTGCAAAGTGCCATTCTGCAACACTCGGTCATTGACAACGCTCTACATTGGAATACCAGAGGTGTCCCCTCAGCAAAGAGCGTCTTTCACCGAGGTGATGCTACTAAAGCAGCTGTAGACGTTTATGTTGGTTTGTGACCCTGGAAACAACCCGTAGAGCACAGCGTCCTATGTTACATAGATGCTCGGGATGAGCATCGATAAAAGTGACTGTAACTGTCTGGAGAACTTCCTTATCAGGGGACATTCCAGGTGATGGTGGACAACAGACTCTTCCCCACAACTGTCATTTCGAGGGCAACGTGCCGAAAGTGTAATCTCTGGATATGCATCAAGTGAGTGACATGCAGGGCTTTTGTCACCACCAGCCAAACGATGCTTTGGTGCTTGTTTGAAATTTCTGGGACGAGGCATTCTGTCAAACGTCCTTGACAGTCTGTTCAGCGCACCATCCAACAGGATCCACCATCTCATTTCCCTAAAGGGCCTGGAGGGCATTACGTTTGGAGCGCTTCTCAATGGAGCTATAATCGGATTTGTTTCTCTGTTTAAACTTTTATATGGGGTATAGGGGGTAAGGCATGGTACAACTGCAGTAAAGTTGCGAGACCTATCCTTGGTAACACCGGGTGCAGGTATAGAGCAGGAAAATATAGCTCGATGTCAGGGCATGTGGGCGTTGATGGGCACAGAAGCCCTTTCAGGACAGCACCGTGGCCAGAGACAGGTTTCTCCAGCTCCGTTTCACCGAATGGTTCCCTTGGAAGAGTGTGAACCAAAAGCTGGAAGGGAGACCTGGGAGTGTATTGCAACAAGGGCACGGCATTGTATTCATCATGTACCCGATAGCATGGGGAAGGCTTGTTGGATGCTGCACGCAGGGTATCAGTGTAAATTGATAATCACATGGTCATATGCAGATCAGGCTACGTAATAATGGCACAATTCATTTCTTCCCGGGCGGTAGAGAGCTGGGGTGGATTGGGAGGGCGTGGGTTGTTGAGTGATGGATGATCGTTTTGAATGTTGAAGATGAATGGTGAGCGCAGAAACCTCTGCCCTTATCCCTGCGTCTGTACATTCACAGCTCACCCAGTGATCCTCACACTATGTCCAAACTTGTACCCACTGGAGTGTGGGTCTCTGGGTTGTTGCCAGCTGAGTGTGATGGTGATTCCTCGGACACATCTAACTCCTCCTCGTCTCAG
This sequence comes from Cetorhinus maximus, assembly GCF_964194155.1. Lineage (NCBI taxonomy): Eukaryota > Metazoa > Chordata > Chondrichthyes > Lamniformes > Cetorhinidae > Cetorhinus > Cetorhinus maximus. The sequence continues at coordinate 17,992 of NW_027599633.1, forward strand.
AGCCCTAACTCCTCTCCGGGGATCCTCTCCTGCTGCGGGATCTGTGAGAGAAACACCAGGCATTTATGAGATGAGGTGATACAGAGCATCATTTCTTTAGTGTCTATCTTCCAAAACTATCCCGGTACTCGTTGTCTCCCATTCACTGTCTACCTGGCTGACCACCCTCACAAATTGGAGCTGCATATCAGCATTCTGACCGTAGTTGCCAATCCCAAACCCCAGTCATCCTCCAACCCCACCCCCCCGACAGCCAACTTCACCAACGGCATCAACACCAGGGACGTTTGAACCTGGGAGGACAGACTTCCTGTAAACATTACTTTCCAAGGATGGTCTTCAGGTCATGTGCGTTACCATATTCTCCTCAGGAGTTCGAATAGCTCGAGGATTTGTGGTGACACGATCCTCTGTAGCCCTCTGGCGTTGTGCACTCTCAGACCTGGCAGGCAGTTGAGGGGAAGGGTGATGTGTTCCCTCATTGAGTCACGGTGAATGGTGTATCCTCCAAGAGGTCTATATTTCCTTCTCTTCATTGCCATCCGTTATCATTGCAAATGTTTGCTTGACCTTGGCAATGTGCATAGGCTCCTGTAGCTTTGCTGTGCTTGATGCCCCCTGTGCGCCATCGATGCCTGACATGCTGTATGCAGAGATGCCAGTCTGCATGCCGAGAAGGGACATCGCCCTCTCCTTGGCAGAGCGAAGAAGGTCACTGGTGCACTTTGAATGCTGTATCCAGATGCTTTGCTGGGCAGCAGTGAAACTGATGATCTCCACTTTATTCACCCAAGAAGCAACTTGTTCGGAGACTAGAGGGAACCTGGATCCTTCGGGGAACCGGATGTTCCTGTGCGGGCCTCCCTCTATCAGGAACATGCCTTGGGATATATGTTTAACTCTGTTTGTGAGTATATACGTGAGTATGTCCGCGTGCATTTCTGTGTGTGTTGTATCCGTTCTTTTTCCCCATATGTGCGAATCTGTATAATTGTGTGTTTCGGTGTGTGAGTGACAGTGCAACTGCGTTTTTGATTGTGAACGTACATTTGTTTCTTTTTGCGCCTCCGTGCATCAATGTGTGTCTGAGTAAATAAGTGTTTATGTGTGCATGTTATTTTTTTTTAATTCGTACATGGTGTGTGGTTGTCACTATTACTGGCCAGTTATTTCGTATCCCTAGTTCAAGGAACATATACGAGTAAACCACATGGGGTCTTGGGCTTGGTTTCACCTGCAGATAAGTCAGGTTTCATCTCTAAAGGACATTACAGAATGGGATCGGTTTTTGCAGCAAACGACAACGTTTTCATGATCTTTTAATTGCAAGTTTTAAAATAATTCAAATGCTACCATCTGTCGTGGCAGGATTCGAGTACAGGTACCCCAGGACATTAACCTAGGTTTCTGTATTATTGGTCCAGTCAATACCACAAGGCAAACGAATGTTTGTGCACGTACGTGTCAGTGACTGTGTACCTTTCTGCATTTTATGTGAGTGTTGGTGAGGTTGCACATAAACGTGAGTGTGCGTATCATTGCTTTTGTGTGTGTGTGTGAGCGTGCCTGTTTGGGTGTGACTGTGTGAGTGTGTTTGCGTGTGTCTTTGAGTGTATTTCCTTGTGTGCCTGTATGCGTATACATGTGAGTATGTGTTTAGGTATGTGAGATTGCCTGAGTGCGTGTGTGTGCGTGTTTGTGTGTGTTTATTCCTGTGTGTTTATGGTTATGTGCTTGTTCTTCCCTGTGTATGTCTGCGCTTCTTCCCATGTGCGTATGTGTGGGTGCGTGTGTACGTTTATATCAATGTATCCCAATGATTTTGTGTCAGTTTGCTTGTCTTTGTGTGTGTTTGTTTATCCGTATGTCTATTACTGCCTGTGCATTTCTTTGTTAGCGCTTCTGCGCATGTGGGCATGTATGGTTCTTGTGCGTGTTTCTCTCTGTTTTAACGTGTGCGCTTATTTCTACATGTGGATTTCTGTGTGTGTGCGTGTGTGTACCTGTGTGGGTGTGCGTATCATTTTCTGTCTGTGCGTTTCTCTGCGTTCTTGTGAGCGCGCGTGCTCATACATGTGTTTGTGTTTGTGGGTGTGTGCGTGTTTGTGTCATTCTCATATTCGTGGAGGACATCCCTTTCCAAAATCCTATGGAATTTGAGTCCGGTATGTGTAGCTGGTGATATGCCGGTTCGAAGTTTGAACCGGGCTTCCTACTCTATTTCCTGGCTCTCTCCATCAACCCCAGCTCCCCTCTTGCCATGCCTGTTAAGATCACAATACATTCCCGAGGATCCTGTTGGGAGAATAGAGGAGGGATTCGTAATTTGTTCATAACTGGAATCTTAAAGTGTAGGTTTTGGAAATCTGACGCCATGCTAACAGGACAGGGAGAGAGATTATCATGAAAACAAATCATAACGCACATTGCATTAGGGGCTTTTGTAACCATCCTTTCATATACTTTTGTCTTCAAGAAACGAGGAGAGATCCCATCATTCCAGCAAATTTTTCAAACAGCACCTGAAGGACTGCGGAAAATTGACCTGTTTCCGTCTTTTAATTCTAATAATCTAAGTACATATTACATATCTAGAAAAAAACAACTTATTTTTGTGTCTGTACATTTATCGAGTACTTGCTTAGTAGTTGCCTCACTGGTTTTATCATAACCAAATATTTAGCCTTTCATTTGATTTTTAAAATTACAAGAAAGAAAACTTTGTGCCTGTCCTTATAAGCTTCAGCCCTCGACAGTGTGTACACTGCTGTTTTCAGTCAGTGGGACAGTAGTGAAAAGGATAATGTATCCCTCACCCCTCCGCTGTCCACAAAACATCCATCATCTCAGGTTCATTCCAGTGACCCTCGGCACCCCGTCCCTCTTGGCTTCTCCCATTATCTCTGAGCCCTCCCGTTATCCCTTCGCTCCCAAGTCACCTTTGGGTCTCCCTATTAAGTCTGAGTACCCCAAAAATCACCTCTCTCCTCCTTCCTTTCTTCCATTGCTTGTTTGTTAATCTCTTGTTCCTTCTCACTCTATTAAGAACCGTCTCGTATTTTTTTTCAGGTCCACTTAATTCAATAAACCACAAGATTCAGTCATGCATTTGACAACATCAGAAAATCCTCAATCGGACTGGTAACATCTTCCCCAGGCTGATGATTAATTTTATTGCTCATTTCCCTTCCTTACAGTGAACGTAATCACATTTGTGACACTGAAGTGCAAAAACTGTAGTCTGATGAAAAGTGTCAATTTTTAACTGGTGGCCATGGTAGTGGCGGATATAGTCGTCATTTTCCTGGATCTGATATTGAGACACATTACGTTGGCTTTTCGAGAACAATTTGTTACCCTTCATTCCTTCCGCGTGTGTAATATCCACGCCGTCCTGTTTTATGCAGCCATTGACAGTTCTGTCTGGTTCACCTTTGATCGGTTTGTGGTCATTTGTTAACGACGCTGCAAAACAACTATTGCAGCGAAAAAACTGCGGCTGTTGTCCTGGGAACAGTGACTGTGCTAACCTGTTTAAATAACATTTTCCTGTATATTATGCTCAGAGGTCGGTGTTTGCGGACAAACATGCCCACATATTTTGATGCCAGACTCGCTGTTATGTTCTCTCTGTTTTGGGTAACATTCGAGTTCCTTCCCAACATTCTAAGCCCGGGTGTCCCATTTGTCCTGATTCTGTTGCTGAATGTTCTCACCGTCAGACACATTTTGATAAGCAGCAGAGCCCGCAGGAGACTCCGGGCTGACAGCAGTGGGGAGAGTCCCAGAGATCCAAAGATGGAGAGTCGAACGACATTAATCATTTTACTGTTTATAATCTTCGCCAATTTCATCTCATTATGGTCAACTTTAATGTTTTATTCTATGTGGGGGCGGATGTGCAATTTGGGGAATGAATCTTTACGGTTAGGTCCGTCTGTTCATGAATTATGCGTCATGCTGCAGCTCCTGAGCTGCTGCACTAACATTGCGGTTTACGCCATGAGGCAGACTATCTTCAGACAACAGTTGAAGAATGTGCTGAAATATTCCTTTACTCAAATTCTCCAATTCGTTTAATGATGAGAAGAACTCAATTACTGAGAGTTTCCATTGGCCCTGTTGCCTGTCCATCATGGATATCACTCACTGTTTGGACAGGAAAACACACCTCCTAAACTCTCTGCCATCCCATTGGCCGGGCTGGTCCCCCTTCATGAATATCATTCACTGATTAAGCGGAGAAAAAACAAAAATAAAAACTGCCTTTCCGGGATTCCGCTCCCTGATCGGACAAGAAAAAAACATTTTAAAAGAGCTCTGCGCTCCGATTGGCAGAGCCATTTGTCCATCACTATGATACCTCACAATTAAGGAACAGGATTCCTTCTTTCCGAAAAAAACCCCCAGAGAGCACTCGGGGGATGGGTCAGAAGAAGTGAGGTCATAAAGATGAAGGGAGGTAGGGGGTCAAGAGTTTATAGATTGGGAGTCAATTCTGGGTCAACATTGGGTGTTAATGTGAAATTGTAGAGAGAGGGGTGGAGAGAGAGTGACAGACAGACAGAGGCAGGGAGAGAGGCAGACAGACAAATAGGCGGAGAGATATAGAGATGGAGACAGAGACGGGGAGAGAGACACACAGCGGGAGGGGGAAGGAGACAGACAGGAAGATTGAAAGGGAAAGAGAGAGAGAGAGAGAGATGGAGACAAAGGCAGAGAGGGAGAAAGAAACACATAGAGAGCTGGAGAGAGAGACAGAAAGAAATAGGGGTTTGGGGACAGAGTGACGGGTGGAGTGAGACTGACAGAGGGAGACGGAGTGAGATAGAGCGAGACAGAGACAGGGAGGGAAGAGTATCAGATAAAGTCATTGAGACAGAGAAGGAGGGAGAGGCAGCGAGCGAGAGAGCAGTAGGGAGAAAGAGAGGGAGAGAGAGAGAGAGAGAGAGAGAGATAGTGATGATGGTTAAGGGTGAGTCCGAGATGTCAAGAGAGTGGAGACAGAGACGGAGAGCAGGAAACACAGCGACGGGAGGGAGAGAAGGGGAGGCAGAGAGTGACCGAATCCCAGATAGAATTCGGAGAATAATTGTATTTTACATTTCTAATGCAGGAATGTATTGCCCTTCCTCAATCCTTGTGGTTACTTCGCTGTTTCTCACACGCTAACCTCCCCACCCCCGGAACTTATTATGAGGAAACCAATACTAATTAGTCTCAGGCCCCATTACTTCTGATCTGTAATTATGAGCTCTCCCCCAAACCATTAAAACTGATGGTGGCCGCCTTCCATTTGTTTTACTGCCTCACTGCAAAAGATATAATAATTTATATTCCTCGCTGTTACATGCATTGACTGCCCTGACAAATGCCATTTCGTTCTCGCTCGGCCCAGGGCTCTCCTTCTCACATCATCCCCCGCCGCACCCCCCACCGCCCCCCACCCCCCAAACCCTCACCCACTATACACCATACCCACTCAGACAGGACCCTGCCTGACCCATTCGATTGGCCTATAGAATAGTTACAGGACAGACAGAGGCCATTAAGTCATCGTGTAGGCAAATCCTGAAAATATATTTTCGCCCATTCTATTCCGACATTCTGTCACCCTATCTGTATCCTTGCAGGCGACAGAACTTCAGGTGCTCATCCGGGTGCCTTTTGAATGAGCTTAACATTTCTGATCTCTGCCGGGCAGAGAATTCAAGACACCCAT
>NW_027599634.1:0-23712 GCF_964194155.1 Cetorhinus maximus
TCCAGCCTTCATCCAGCTGTGGGAGCAGAGAAGTCCGATTCAGCAAAGATGACTTTGCACATCATCAACAGCCAGACCCCGACCAGACAGCTTGGGTTTCTGCCCACCGTTCCACCATACCCCACTTGAAGCTCGACACCGTCCAGGACAAAGCAGCCCCGCTCGATCGGCACCCCATCCACAAACATTCACTCCCTCCACCACCGACGCACAGGGGCAGCAGTGTGTGTACCATCTACAAGATGCACTGCAGCAACTCGCCAAGGCTCCTCCGACAGCGCTGCCCAAATCCCACGACCTCTACCACCTGGAAGGACAAGGGCAGCAGACACATGGGGAACACCACCACCTGGAAGTTCCCCCTCCGAGCCACACACACCATCCCGACTTGGAAATATATCGGCCATCCTTCACTGTCACTTGGTCAAAATCCTGGAACTCCCTCCCTAACAGCGCGGTGGGTGTACCTACACCTCACGGGACTGCAGCGGCTCAAGAAGGCAGCTCACCCCCGACCTTCTCAAGGGGAATTAGGGATGGGCAATAAATGTTGGCCCAGCCAGAGACACCCACATCCCGTGAATGAATAATAAAAAAAAACACTCTACCACCTGAAAGGAGGGTACAGAGATAGGGAGAGGTGTAGGGGCTGGAGGAGGTTACAGAGATAGGGAGGGGTGTAGGGGCTGGAGGAGGTTACAGAGATAGGGAGGGTTGTAGGGGCTGGAGGAGGTTACAGAGATAGGGAGGGTTGTCAGGGCTGGAGGAGGTTACAGAGATAGGGAGGGTTGTCAGGGCTAGAGGAGGTTACAGAGATAGGGAGGGTTGTAGGGGCTGGAGGAGGTTACAGAGATAGGGAGGGGTGTAGGGGCTGGAGGGGGTTACAGAGATAGGGAGGGTTGTAGGGGCTGGAGAAGGTTACAGAGATAGGGAGGGGTGTAGGGGCTGGAGGAGGTTACAGAGATAGGGAGGGGTGTAGGGGCTGGAGGAGGTTACAGAGATAGGGAGAGTTGTAGGGGCTGGAGGAGGTTACAGAGATAGGGAGGGTTGTAGGGGCTGGAGGAGGTTACAGAGATATGGAGGGGTGTAGGGGCTGGAGGGCTTTACAGAGATAGGGAGGGTTGTAGGGGCTGGAGGAGGTTACAGAGATAGGGAGGGGTGTAGGGGCTGGAGGAGGTTACAGAGATAGGGAGGGGTACAGGGGCTGGAGGAGGTTACAGAGATATGGAGGGGTACAGGGGCTGGAGGAGGTTACAGAGATAGGGAGGGTTGTAGGGGCTGGAGGAGGTTACAGAGATAGGGAGGGGTGTAGGGGCTGGAGGAGGTTACAGAGATAGGGAGGGTTTTAGGGGCTGGAGGAGGTTACAGAGATAGGGAGGTGTGTATGGGCTGGAGGAGGTTATGGAGATAGGGAGGGGTATAGGGGTTGGAGGAGGTTACAGAGATAGGGAGGGGTGTAGGGGTTGGAGGAGGTTACAGAGGTAGGGAGGGTTGTAGGGGCTGGAGGAGGTTACAGAGATAGGGAGGTGTGTATGGGCTGGAGGAGGTTACAGAGATAGGGAGGGTTGTAGGGGCTGGAGGGTGTTACAGAGATAGGGAGGGGTGTAGGGGCTGGAGGAGGTTACAGAGGTAGGGAGGGTTGTAGGGGCTGGAGGAGGTTACAGAGGTAGGGAGGGGTGTAGGGGCTGGAGGAGGTTACAGAGATAGGGAGGGTTGTCAGGGCTGGAGGAGGTTACAGAGATAGGGAGGGTTGTAGGGGCTGGAGGAGGTTACAGAGATAGGGAGGGTTGTCAGGGCTAGAGGAGGTTACAGAGATAGGGAGGGGTGTAGGGGCTGGAGGGGGTTACAGAGATAGGGAGGGTTGTAGGGGCTGGAGAAGGTTACAGAGATAGGGAGGGGTGTAGGGGCTGGAGGAGGTTACAGAGATAGGGAGGGGTGTAGGGGCTGGAGGAGGTTACAGAGATAGGGAGAGTTGTAGGGGCTGGAGGAGGTTACAGAGATATGGAGGGGTGTAGGGGCTGGAGGGCTTTACAGAGATAGGGAGGGTTGTAGGGGCTGGAGGAGGTTACAGAGATAGGGAGGGGTGTAGGGGCTGGAGGAGGTTACAGAGATAGGGAGGGGTGTAGGGGCTGGAGGAGGTTACAGAGATAGGGAGAGTTGTAGGGGCTGGAGGAGGTTACAGAGATATGGAGGGGTGTAGGGGCTGGAGGGCTTTACAGAGATAGGGAGGGTTGTAGGGGCTGGAGGAGGTTACAGAGATAGGGAGGGTTGTAGGGGCTGGAGGAGGTTACAGAGATAGGGAGGGGTACAGGGGCTGGAGGAGGTTACAGAGATATGGAGGGGTACAGGGGCTGGAGGAGGTTACAGAGATAGGGAGGGTTGTATGGGCTGGAGGAGGTTATGGAGATAGGGAGGGGTATAGGGGTTGGAGGAGGTTACAGAGATAGGGTGGGGTGTAGGGGTTGGAGGAGGTTACAGAGGTAGGGAGGGTTGTAGGGGCTGGAGGAGGTTACAGAGATAGGGAGGTGTGTATGGGCTGGAGGAAGTTACAGAGATAGGGAGGGTTGTAGGGGCTGGAGGGTGTTACAGAGTTACGAGGGGTGTAGGGGCTGGAGGAGGTTACAGAGGTAGGGAGGGTTGTAGGGGCTGGAGGAGGTTACAGAGGTAGGGAGGGGTGTAGGGGCTGGAGGAGGTTACAGAGATAGGGAGGGTTGTCAGGGGCTGGAGGAGGTTACAGAGATAGGGAGGGTTGTAGGGGCTGGAGGAGGTTACAGAGATAGGGAGGGTTGTCAGGGCTAGAGGAGGTTACAGAGATAGGGAGGGTTGTAGGGGCTGGAGGAGGTTACAGAGATAGGGAGGGGTGTAGGGGCTGGAGGGGGTTACAGAGGTAGGGAGGGTTGTAGGGGCTGGAGGAGGTTACAGAGATAGGGAGGTGTGTATGGGCTGGAGGAAGTTACAGAGATAGGGAGGGTTGTAGGGGCTGGAGGGTGTTACAGAGATAGGGAGGGGTGTAGGGGCTGGAGGAGGTTACAGAGGTAGGGAGGGTTGTAGGGGCTGGAGGAGGTTACAGAGGTAGGGAGGGGTGTAGGGGCTGGAGGAGGTTACAGAGATAGGGAGGGTTGACAGGGGCTGGAGGAGGTTACAGAGATAGGGAGGGTTGTAGGGGCTGGAGGAGGTTACAGAGATAGGGAGGGTTGTCAGGGCTAGAGGAGGTTACAGAGATAGGGAGGGTTGTAGGGGCTGGAGGAGGTTACAGAGATAGGGAGGGGTGTAGGGGCTGGAGGGGGTTACAGAGATAGGGAGGGTTGTAGGGGCTGGAGAAGGTTACAGAGATAGGGAGGGGTGTAGGGGCTGGAGGAGGTTACAGAGATAGGGAGGGGTGTAGGGGCTGGAGGAGGTTACAGAGATAGGGAGAGTTGTAGGGGCTGGAGGAGGTTACAGAGATATGGAGGGGTGTAGGGGCTGGAGGGCTTTACAGAGATAGGGAGGGTTGTAGGGGCTGGAGGAGGTTACAGAGATAGGGAGGGATGTAGGGGCTGGAGGAGGTTACAGAGATAGGGAGGGGTGTAGGGGCTGGAGGAGGTTACAGAGATAGGGAGAGTTGTAGGGGCTGGAGGAGGTTACAGAGATATGGAGGGGTGTAGGGATTGGAGGGCTTTACAGAGATAGGGAGGGTTGTAGGGGCTGGAGGAGGTTACAGAGATAGGGAGGGGTGTAGGGGCTGGAGGAGGTTACAGAGATAGGGAGGGGTACAGGGGCTGGAGGAGGTTACAGAGATATGGAGGGGTACAGGGGCTGGAGGAGGTTACAGAGATAGGGAGGGTTGTAGGGGCTGGAGGAGGTTACAGAGATAGGGAGGGTTGTAGGGGCTGGAGGAGGTTACAGAGATAGGGAGGGTTTTAGGGGCTGGAGGAGGTTACAGAGATAGGGAGGTGTGTATGGGCTGGAGGAGGTTATGGAGATAGGGAGGGGTATAGGGGTTGGAGGAGGTTACAGAGATAGGGTGGGTGTAGGGGTTGGAGGAGGTTACAGAGGTAGGGAGGGTTGTAGGGGCTGGAGGAGGTTACAGAGATAGGGAGGTGTGTATGGGCTGGAGGAGGTTACAGAGATAGGGAGGGTTGTAGGGGCTGGAGGGTGTTACAGAGATAGGGAGGGGTGTAGGGACTGGAGGGGGTTACTGAGTTTGGGAAGTGGGGTGTAGGGACTAGAGGGGGTTACAGGGATAGGGAGGGGTGTAGGGACTGGAGGGGGTTACTGAGTTTGGGAAGTGGGGTGTAGGGACTGGAGGGGGTTACAGGGATAGGGAGGGCTGTAGGGACTGGAGGGGGTTACTGAGTTTTGGAAGTGGGATGTAGGGGCTGGAGGAGGTTACAGGGATAGGAGGGGTTGTAGGTACTGATGGGGGTAACTGAGTTTGGGAAGTGGGGTGTATTGATGGCCTTGCAGTTGTTCCAATGGTAGCTGAAGAATTGTTTTCATCCCCCAGAGATGGACCTTGCGTTAACCTGTGGAATCCTGCGGCGAGGGCCCAAATCTAGCAACATTCTGTCTTACAAATGGCACCACCACATTCAGTCTGAGGTAGGTGTTAACCAGAGGAATATTGCAGTGCTCTGCTCATCCCAGTGTACACATGTGTATATTCCGATTTGGAATCAGTCCCTCTTACCTCCATCTCTGGCCGTGCTAATAATAAGGAAACATTCGTGCTATCCTCCCGCGTGAGGATTGCTACTGCCTCCTCCCTGTTCTGAACTTCCACCCCATTTATCTGGAAGAGAGAGACAGACATACCAGTAATAAGGAGTGGAGAACAGCCCTGTATCCACTGTGGCACGCAGTTACATCACCTCAGGGGTTCCAGTTCCAATCTCTGCTCAGTAACTGACCTCAGTCTGGAGACGGGGAGATCGTCTACACTGTCCCCATCAAACACTCCCAGGACAGGTACAGCACGGGGTTAGATACAGATTAAAGCTCCCTCTACACTGTCCCCATCAAACACTCCCAGGGCAGGTACAGCACGGGGTTAGATACAGAGTAAAGCTCCCTCTACACCGTCCCCATCAAACACTCCCAGGACAGGTACAGCACGGGGTTAGATACAGAGTAAAGCTCCCTCTACACCGTCCCCATCAAATACTCCCAGGACAGGTACAGCACGGGGTTAGATACAGAGTAAAGCTCCCTCTACACCGTCCCCATCAAACACTCCCAGGACAGGTACAGCACGGGGTTAGATACAGAGTAAATCTCCCTCTACACCGTCCCCATCAAACACTCCCAGGACAGGTACAGCACGGGGTTAGATACAGAGTAAATCTCCCTCTACACCGTCCCCATCAAACACTTCCAGGACAGGTAGAGCACGGGGTTAGATACAGAGTAAAGCTCCCTCTACACTGTCCCCATCAAACACTCCCAGGACAGGTACAGCACGGGGTTAGATACAGAGTAAAGCTCCCTCTACACTGTCCCCATCAAACACTCCCAGGACAGGTACAGCACGGGGTTAGATACAGAGTAAAGCTCCCTCTACACCGTCCCCATCAAACACTCCCAGGACAGGTACAGCATGGGGTTAGATACAGAGTAAAGCTCCCTCTACACTGTCCCCATCAAACACTCCCAGGACAGGTACAGCACGGGGTTAGATACAGAGTAAAGCTCCCTCTACACCGTCCCCATCAAACACTCCCAGGACAGGCACAGCACGGGGTTAGATGCTGAGTAAAGCTCCCTCTACACTGTCCCCATCAAACACTCCCAGGACAGGTACAGCACGGGGTTAGATACAGAGTAAAGCTCCCTCTACACCGTCCCCATCAAACACTCCCAGGACAGGCACAGCACGGGGTTAGATGCTGAGTAAAGCTCCCTCTACACTGTCCCCATCAAACACTCCCAGGACATGTAAAGCACAGGGTTAGATACAGAGTAAAGCTCCTGTCATTTGACCTCTCTTGCTGACCCACTTTGAGTTAGATACTGAAACAAGGACAGAAAGTGCTGGAAAAATGCAGCAGGTCTGGCAGCTTCTGCGGAGAGAGAAACAGTGAACGTTTCAGGTCCATTCGTTCCTTCTTCAGAGCTGAAGAGAAGTGGAAATGTGATGAAATTGATACTGTTTATGGTGCAGGGGGGGAGCAGGTGAAGCTGGATAGAAGGCCAGCGATAGGTGGAGGCAAAGGAGAGACTGACCAGGATATCAGGGACACAAGACAAAGGGAGTGTTAATGGTCGTGGTAAAGGCTAATAGTGGCATTAAGGTAAGAAAGCAGAATGTGCTAATAGCAGAACGAGGGTAAGCATTGTGTGAAAAAACAACATGGAACAAATAACAGTTGGCCCTTTTGGGGGTGGGTTGAGGGGAAGGGACAGTTGTGGGGAAAAAAGGATAGAAATTGCTCCGAATGCGGTTTCCTCTACTTTGGAGAGACCAAACGCAGACTGGGTGACCTTCGGTCTGTCCGCAAGCATAACCCAGACATCCCTGTCACTTGCCATTTTAACACTCCACCCTGCTCTCATGCCCACATGTCCGTCCTTGGCCTGCTGCATTGTTCCAGTGAAACCCAACTCAAACTGGAGGAACAGCCCCTCATCTTCCGACTAGACACTTTACAGCCTTCCGGACTGAATATTGAGTTCAACAACTTTAGATCATGAACTCTCTCCTCCATCCCCGCCCTCTTTTTTCTACACTCATTTTTATTTTTTATCCACTTATTGTTATTTTATTTTTATTTTTACTCATTTATTCATTGTTTTATCCTCTTTTTTATTCCTCCCTTTCATCCCATTTTCTATCCTTTCTTTCCCACGAAGCCCTCTCCCCCCACCCCACCCCGCCCCCTCCCCCCATCCCAGCCCGCCCCCTCCCCCCATCCCACCCCGCCCCCTCGTCCCACCCCACCCCGCCCCCTCTAGGACCCACCCATCCCCCTCCAGGACCATCTGTCTCTTGTTCCATGTTGTTCTTCCACGGGGTGCTGACCCTTGTCCGGCTACGATCACATTCTGCTTTCTTACCTTAACACTGCTTTCAACACCTCCTCTAGTCCTTACCGCCGCTATCAACACCTCCTCTAGTCCTTACCGCCGCTATCAACACCTCCTCTAGTCCTTACCGCCGCTATCAACACCTCTAGTCCTTACCGCCGCTATCAACACCTCCTCTAGTCCTTACCGCCGCTATCAACACCTCCTCTAGTCCTTACCGCTGCTATCAACACCTCCTCTAGTCCTTACCGCCGCTATCAACACCTCCTCTAGTCCTTACCACCGCTATCAACACCTGCTCTAGTCCTTACCGCTGCCATTAACACCTCCTCTAGTCCTTATCGCTGCCATTAACACCTCCTCTAGTCCTTATCGCTGCCATCAACACCTCCTCTAGTCCTTACCGCCGCTATCAACACCTGCTCTAGTCCTTACCGCCGCTATCAACACCTCCTCTAGTCCTTACCGCCGCTATCAACACCTGCTCTAGTCCTTACCGCTACCATTAACACCTCCTCTAGTCCTTACCGCTGCCATTAACACCTCCTCTAGTCCTTACTGCTGCCATTAACACCTCCTCTAGTCCTTACCGCTGCCATTAACACCACCTCTAGTCCTTACCGCTGCCATTAACACCTCTAGTCCTTACCGCTGCCATTAACACCTCCTCTAGTCCTTACCGCTGCCATTAACACCTCCTCTAGTCCTTACCGCTGCCATTAACACGTCTAGTCCTTACCGCTGCCATTAACACCATCTCTAGTCCTTACCGCTGCCATTAACACCTCCTCTAGTCCTTACCGCTGCCATTAACACCTCCCCTAGTCCTTACTGCTGCCATTAACACCTCCTCTAGTCCTTACCGCTGCCATTAACACCTCCTCTAGTCCTTACCGCTGCCATTAACACCTCCTCTAGTCCTTACCGCTGCCATTAACACCTCCCCTAGTCCTTACCGCTGCCATTAACACCACCTCTAGTCCTTACCGCTGCCATTAACACCACCTCTAGTCCTTACCGCTGCCATTAACACCTCTTCTAGTCCTTACCGCTGCCATTAACACCACCTCTAGTCCTTACCGCTGCCATTAACACCTCCTCTAGTCCTTACCGCTGCCATTAACACCTCCTCTAGTCCTTACCGCTGCCATTAACACCTCCCCTAGTCCTTACCGCTGCCATTAACACCACCTCTAGTCCTTACCGCTGCCATTAACACCACCTCTAGTCCTTACCGCTGCCATTAACATCACCTCTAGTCCTTACCGCTGCCATTAACACCTCCTCTAGTCCTTACCGCTGCCATTAACACCTCCCCTAGTCCTTACCGCTGCCATTAACACGTCCTCTAGTCCTTACCGCTGCCATTAACACCACCTCTAGTCCTTACCGCTGCCATTAACACCTCCTCTAGTCCTTACCGCTGCCATTAACACCTCCTCTAGTCCTTACTGCTGCCATTAACCCCTCCTCTAGTCCTTACCGCTGCCATTAACACCACCTCTAGTCCTTACCGCTGCCATCAACACCACCTCTAGTCCTTACCGCTGCCATTAACACCTCCTCTAGTCCTTACCGCTGCCATTAACACCACCCCCTTGGTCCCTGACATCTTTGTCACTTTCTCCTCAGCCCCCACCTACCGCTGGCCTACTGTCCAGCTCCATCCCCACTCAAAGAGTATAAAATTCATCACATTTCCACTTCTCCTCAGCTCTGAGGGAGGGTCATACGGGCTCAAAAACGTTAACCCTGTTTCTCTCTCTCCCTCCGCAGACGCTGAGAGAGTTTTTCCAGCCTTTTCTGTCTTTGTTACAGATTTCCAGCACCCGCAGTGTTTTGCTTTCATCTCGAGTTAGAAACCGTTCACGCGGATTTAGTGTTGGTCTGGCTATGAGTACGGTGAGCGGAATGGCTGGGGCACCAGCTCAGCGTGTGAAAGGTTGGTCTGGGAGTCAGAGTTCGGCCGGGGCAGGTACCCAGCACCCCTTGTGTCCTACCTGAATGATCCGGTCTCCTGTTCGAATCCGGCCATCTCTCGCTGCGATCCCATTCGGATTAATCTGCGCATGAAGAGGTAACCGCAGTTAAACCAGTTCACTATGGACGGGTGGATCATCTACCTAAAGTGACAGCATCACCTTGGTGACCAGTTCATGTGGAGGGACCGGAGGAGCCGGGATGGTTCTCCTTCGAGCAGAGAAGGTTAAGGGGGTGATTGAATCGAGGCGTTTAGAGTCATGAAGGATTTTGAGTTGGGGGTAAATTCTCAGCTCTGGTACCATCCTTGTGAATCTTTATTGCACCTCATTGCCGTATATCCTTCAGATAAGTGTAGTCAGATACAACACAAGGGAAGGCCATTCTGCCCATCATGCCTGTGCTGCCTCTTTGAAAGGTCTATCCAATTAATCTACCCACCCACCCCCCCACCCGCTTTTTACCCCCACGCCCTGTGAATTTTTCCCCTTTGAGTATTTCTCCAATTCCCCCCCTTTTGAACGTTCCTATTGAATCTGCTTCCACCGCCCTTTCAGGCAGCACCTTCCAGATCACAACAACTCGCTGGGTCAAAAACATTCTCCTCATCTCCTCCCCCCCACCTCTGGATCTTTTACCGATTCTCTTCAATCTGTGTCCCCCACCCCCTCCCTCTGGGTTACCGACCCTCCCGCCACTGGAAACAGTTTCTCCTCATTTACTTTAATACGGTGACCAGACAGAGGGTCCTCCAAGTGTGACTGAAACAAGGTTTAACATGAGGCCCCTGCTTTGCAATTCTTTTGGCAGTGTGTGTGTGTGTGTGTGTGAGAGAGTGTGTGTGTGTGTGTGAGAGAGTGTGTGTGTGTGTGAACGTGTGCGTGGGTGTGTGTGTGTGTCTGTGGGTGTGTGTGAGTGCGTGTTTGTGTGTGTGTGTGAGTGTATGTGTGAGAGTGTGAGTGCATGTGTGTGTGAGTATATGTGTGTGCGTGGGTGTGAGTGTGTGTGTGTGTGTGTATGTGTGAGGGTGTGAGTGTATGTGTGTGTGTGAGTATATGTGTGTGCGTGGGTGTGTGTGTATGTGTGAGTGTGTGTGAGTGTATGTGTGTGCGTGTGTGCGTGTGTGTCTGTGGGGGTGTGTGTGTGTGAGTGCGTGTTTGTGTGTGTGTCTGTGGGGGTGTGTGTGTGTGTGTGAGTGCGCGTGTTTGTGTGTGTGTGTGAGTGCGTGTGTGTGTGAGTGCGTGCTTGTGTGCGTGTCTGTGGGTGTGGGTGTGTGAGTGCGTGTTTGTGTGTGTGTGTGTGTGTGAGTGCGTGTTTGTGTGTGTGTCTGTGGGTGTGTGTGTGTGAGTGCGTGTTTGTGTGTGTGTGTGTGTGAGTGCGTGTTTGCGTGTGTGTCTGTGGGTGTGTGTGTGAGTGCGTGTTTGTGTGTGTGTCTGTGGGTGTGTGTGTGAGTGTGTGTTTGTGTGTGTGTGTGTGAGTGCGTGTTTGTGTGTGTGTCTGTGGGTGTGTGTGAGTGTGTGTTTGTGTGTGTGTCTGTGGGTGTGTGTGTGTGAGTGCGTTTATGTGTGTGTCTGTGGGTGTGTGTGAGTGCGTGTTTGTGTGTGTGTCTGTGGGTGTGTGTGAGTGCGTGTTTGTGTGTGTGTCTGTGGGTGTGTGTGTGTGAGTGCGTGTTTGTGTGTGTGTCTGTGGGTGTGTGTGTGTGAGTGCGTGTGAGTGTGTGTGTGTGTGTGAGTGCGTGTTTGTGTGTGTGTCTGTGTGTGTGAGTGCGTGTTTGTGTGTGTGTGTGTGAGTGTGTGTGTGAGTGTGTGTGTGAGTGTGTGTGTGAGTGTGTGGGTGTGTGTGTCTGTGTGTGGGTGTGTGTGTGTGTGAGTGCATGTTTGTGTGTGTGTGTGTGTGAGTGCGTGTTTGTGTGTGTGTCTGTGGGTGTGTGTGTGTGAGTGTGTGTGAGTGTGTGTGTGGGTGTGAGTGCGTGTTTGTGTCTGTGTGGGTGGGTGTGTGTGTGTCTGAGTGCGTGTGAGTGTGTGTGTGGTTGTGAGTGCGTGTTTGTGTCTGTGTGGGTGTGTGTGTGTGTGTGTGAGTGCGTGTTTGTGTGTGTGTCTGTGGGTGTGTGTGTCTGAGTGCGTGTGAGTGTGTGTGTGGGTGTGAGTGCGTGTTTGTGTCTGTGTGGGTGTGTGTGGGTGTGGGTGTGTGTGTGTGAGTGCGTGTTTGTGTGTGGGGGTGTGTGTGGGTGTGTTTGTGTGTGTGTTTGTGTGTGTGGTTGTGTGTGTGCTGTACCTGAAGGCTGCTCCTTGACTCATTGTCTGCTGGTGCTGCATCTTGTGCCATTTGGTTTGATCGGTTTTTTGTTGTCAGTGTTTGTTTACACATCGCCCACCCCTCTCAGGGCCAGGGCGAGGTGTCAGCTCCCGACCCGAGCGTTTATCCCACGATCCCACGAGAAACGAGCCCCCGGGCCTCGGTCTGATTCTTGTTTTGGCCCCGATTAACCGGCATCTCTCCTTTCACTGATGTGTCTACCCTGCTCGTCGGCCACATTTCCAACTTGCCCAATATTTGGTGCAAGGGGGCGGGGGGGGGGAGGTTTAAACTGGAGCAGACCCCCACACGCCCCCCACAATCCCCGCTCTCCACCGCCCAGACCCCCTCCCCTCCCCCTCCCGTCTATCGATCCCGCCCAGCCCCCGCTGGGGGGGTGTTCCTCACGCTGGCGCGCCCAGAGGGGCTCAGGCTGTCTGCGGCACCATTATCCCCCCAATAGGGCACCTCGAGAGCGTCCGGAGAGGCCTCCCCTCCACCCTTGGCCCACCCAGTGCCTCTGACCTGGGGGGGTGCTGCCCACTCGGTCAGGGCTGAGCCCGGACTCCGTCCCCTCCCCTCCCCCACTGTCCCGCCCCTCCCCGAGGCGCTTGGGCCTGGGCGGTGGGGTTGACGAGGGAGGGGTTGCCTGCTTCCCCTGGCCCCTGGCTGGGGTGGTGCAAACGGCGGGGGATGCACCGCAGCTGCCCACCCCCCACCACAGAGGCCATTCAGCCCCTCCCCTCGAGCCTGTTACACAGGAACAGGAGGAGGCCATTCAGCCCCTCTCGAGCCTGTTACACAGGAACAGGAGGAGACCATTCAGCCCCTCTCGAGCCTGTTACACAGGAACAGGAGGAGGCCATTCAGCCCCTCTCGAGCCTGTTACACAGGAACAGGAGGAGGCCATTCAGCCCCTCTCGAGCCTGTTACACAGGAACAGGAGGAGGCCATTCAGCCCCTCTCGAGCCTGTTACACAGGAACAGGAGGAGGCCATTCAGCCCCTCTCGAGCCTGTTACACAGGAACAGGAAGAGGCCATTCAGCCCCTTGAGCCTGTTACACAGAAACAAGAAGAGGCCATTCTGCCCTTCAAATTTGTTCTGCCTTGCTATCAGATCATGGCTGATCTGCATCTTAACTCCACTGATCCTTGTTAGTTACGAAATCCTTAACCGAAAAATCTATCAAGCTCAATTTTGAAATTTTTAATTCATCCCAAGAGCTGTCGAGACTGGAGGAGAGAGTTCCAGATTCCCGCCCCCCCTTTGTGTGAAGATGAGCTTCCTGACATCCCCCACTGAACGGCCTGGCTCTCAGTTTAAGGTTCTGCCCCCTCGTTCTGGGTTTCCCCAAACCCAACCCGCAACCCCCCCCGAACCAGGGGAAATAGTTTCTCTCTGTCGACCCTATCGAGCCCTTTCACGACCTTGAACCCCTCGATCGGATCACCCCTTAACCTTCGACACTCAAGGGGACACAAACCCCGGTCTGTGTGAGACCTGTCCCCGGAGTTTAATCCTTTCAGACCTGAATCCTTATCCATATCTCTCTTAGCCGTCTCTGATCCACAGAGACAGGGTGTCTGAATGCCCAACACTTCCTGCAAATACTGAACTCAGAGTGACCCAGTTTCATCACTGACTCAAATAACCTGGGAATTCAAAAGAGGCAACTTGTTTTTTCATTGCTGACCAAGGACCATGTATATTAATATCACCATGAGCCCTCGGCCCTTCCCCTGGGGTCCCTGCCCCGTGGACCCTTCCCCTGGTGTCCCCTGCACTGTGGGCCCTTCCCCTAGTGTCCCTGCACCGTGGACCCTTCCCCTGGTGTCCCTGTCCCCGTGGGCCCTTCCCCTGGTGTCCCCTGCACCGTGGGCCCTTCCCCTGGTGTCCCCTGCACCGTGGGCCCTTCCCCTGGTGTCCCCTGCACCGTGGGCCCTTCCCCTGGTGTTACTGCACCGTGGACCCTTCCCCTGGTGTCCCTGCCCCGTGGGCCCTTCCCCTGGTGTCCCTGTCCCCGTGGGCCCTTCCCCTGGTGTCCCCTGCACCGTGGGCCCTTCCCCTGGTGTCCCTGCACCGTGGGCCCTTCCCCTGGTGTCCCATGCACCGTGGGCCCTTCCCCTGGTGTCCCTGCACCGTGGGCCCTTCCCCTGGTGTCCCTGCACCGTGGGCCCTTCCCCTGGTGTCCCCTGCACCGTGGACCCTTCCCCTGGTGTCCCTGTCCCCGTGGGCCCTTCCCCTGGTGTCCCCTGCACCGTGGGCCCTTCCCCTGGTGTTCCTGCACCGTGGACCCTTCCCCTGGTGTCCCTGCCCCGTGGGCCCTTCCCCTGGTGTCCCTGCCCCGTGGGCCCTTCCCCTGGTGTCCCTGTCCCCGTGGGCCCTTCCCCTGGTGTCCCTGTCCCCGTGGGCCCTTCCCCTGGTGTCCCCTGCACCGTGGGCCCTTCCCCTGGTGTCCCTGCCCCGTGGGCCCTTCCCCTGCTGTCCTTGTAGAGTATGCCCAACTCTGTGTACTGGTTCCTGGTGAGCGGTATCCCAAGCAGCCCGCACCTCTGCCCCAGCCGCGTTTGTCACTTCGGCCTTGTCACCTCACCTCTCCCACGTAAATTCCAGTGTCGTTTTCATCATCGGTGCGGTAACACACAGTCAGTCCCAGCTTCTCCTGGTGGCTCTGTTTGTACAGTTCCACTTCCTGAACAGAAAGGGATTAAAAAAAATAGCCCATCAGCAGAGACGCGTAGCCTGACAGAAGGCCTCGAATATCTATAGCGCTCTCTTTCATCCTGGGATGTCCAAAGTGCTCCAGCCCCCCCCCGAAGTACCTCTGAAATGTACGTGTCCCTTACCCCGCTCTCACCTCCTGGGAACCTCCGAGACCTCTGCGCTCCCCCGATTCTGCTCCCTTGACCATCGTCTTTTCCCATCGCTCCACCCTCAGCGGCCGTGCTTTCAGCTGCCTGGGGCCCAGAGCTCTGGAATTACCCCCCCCACCGCCCTAAACCTCTCCACCTCGCCTCCTTTAAGATGCTGGTGATCTTTCGGTCACCTATTTGGTCCTTACTATGTCCGGTCATGTTGGCCGCGTGTCCCAGCCGACGGCTCAAACAGCATCGCTTCTCCTGATGGGCAGGGTACAGACTGTACTGAACCAAACCCCCCGCTCTCAAAACCCAAAACAATATGCCTGCTGTTAGGTGTCATTCCGCGATCGGGCAGCACGGACTGCACAATCCTGAGTGTGCGAGTCGCTGCGCCAACAATCGATTTAAGATAATCAGTCCAGTTCATAATGTGGCTCATTTATGCATGCTACAAGGGCAGGGGACCCATCCACTGCCAACAAAAGTAACATGTTCAAGCCTTGAACATTTTCTGATTTACCCGGGGGCTCGGGGAGCCAAAATTTCCCTGTTACTTTCTCCGTGGCAACACCTCAGCCAATCAGAGCGGGCTTGCCAACCAGTTAGCGCCCTATTCTCCCGTTGTATAAATTGTTGTGCTGGTCGGAAATTTGGCATTTGTCTTTGTCCTGGTGTGTGCAGGATGTAAAATTTCGGCAACATGCCTTTCCTTGCAGCAACGTTCACTCTCCGAACTGCCTCAGGATCGTCAGGCTGGCTTAGAGGTGCCGTCTAAAGCCCCCCGGTATTGTTTAGGGTCCAGGGCACTCACCTCATACTCCAGTTCCTCTGACCGATCGACCTCATGGTGACCGCTGTCCAGGTAGTCATTGGGGTCGTAAAAATCATTCCCAATGGGAGGGCTGCAGGAAAGAGAGAGAACCCGTCACTAAAGCAGGACGAAAGCTAATCCCAGAGGCTGACAGGGAGCGGGAGAGAGGGGTTAGAAACCCGGGAGCGGGATTTGGCAAAGGATCACTGTACACAGTCCCTGTTTATTCAGGGTAAGGATCACTGTACACAGTCTCTGTTTATTCAGGGTAAGGATCACTGTACACAGTCTCTGTTTATACAGCAGGGTAAGGATCACTGTACACAGTCTCTGTTTATTCAGGGTAAGGATCACTGTACATAGTCTCTGTTTATTCAGGGTAAGGATCACTGTACACAGTCTCTGTTTATTCAGGGTAAGGATCACTGTACACAGTCTCTGTTTATTCAGGGTAAGGATCACTGTACACAGTCTCTGTTTATTCAGGGTAAGGATCACTGTACACAGTCTCTGTTTATTCAGGGTAAGGATCACTGTACACAGTGTCTGTTTATTCAGGGTAAGGATCACTGTACACAGTCTCTGTTTATTCAGGGTAAGGATCACTGTACACAGTCTCTGTTTATTCAGGGTAAGGATCACTGTACACAGTCTCTGTTTATTCAGTGTAAGGATCACTGTACACAGTCTCTGTTTATTCAGCAGGGTAAGGATCTCTGTACACAGTCTCTGTTTATTCAGTGTAAGGATCACTGTACACAGTCTCTGTTTATTCAGCAGGGTAAGGGTCACTGTACACAGTCTCTGTTTATTCAGGGTAAGGATCACTGTACACAGTCTCTGTTTATTCAGGGTAAGGATCACTGTACACAGTCTCTGTTTATTCAGGGTAAGGATCACTGTACACAGTCTCTGTTTATTCAGGGTAAGGATCACTGTACACAGTCTCTGTTTATTCAGGGTAAGGATCACTGTACACAGTCTCTGTTTATTCAGGGTAAGGATCACTGTACACAGTCTCTGTTTATTCAGGGTAAGGGTCACTGTACACAGTCTCTGTTTATTCAGGGTAAGGATCACTGTACACAGTCTCTGTTTATCCAGGGTATGGATCACTGTACACAGTCTCTGTTTATTCAGGGTAAGGGTCACTGTACACAGTCTCTGTTTATTCAGGGTAAGGGTCACTGTACACAGTCTCTGTTTATCCAGGGTAAGGATCACTGTACACAGTCTCTGTTTATTCAGGGTAAGGATCACTGTACACAGTCTCTGTTTATTCAGGGTAAGGATCACTGTACACAGTCTCTGTTTATTCAGGGTGAGGATCACTGTACACAGTCTCTGTTTATTCAGGGTAAGGATCACTGTACACAGTCTCTGTTTATTCAGGGTAATGATCACTGTACACAGTCTCTGTTTATTCAGGGTAAGGATCACCGTACACAGTCTCTGTTTATACAGCAGGGTAAGGATCACTGTACACAGTCTCTGTTTATTCAGGGTAAGGATCACTGTACACAGTCTCTGTTTATTCAGGGTGAGGATCACTGTACACAGTCTCTGTTTATTCAGGGTAAGGATCACTGTACACAGTCTCTGTTTATTCAGGGTGAGGATCACTGTACACAGTCTCTGTTTATTCAGGGTAAGGATCACTGTACACAGTCTCTGTTTATTCAGGGTAAGGATCACTGTACACAGTCTCTGTTTATTCAGGGTAAGGGTCACTGTACACAGTCTCTGTTTATTCAGGGTGAGGATCACTGTACATAGTCTCTGTTTATTCAGGGTAAGGATCACTGTACGCAGTCTCTGTTTATTCAGGGTAAGGATCACTGTACACAGTCTCTGTTTATTCAGGGTAAGGATCACTGTACACAGTCTCTGTTTATTCAGGGTAAGGGTCACTGTACACAGTCTCTGTTTATCCAGGGTAAGGATCACTGTACACAGTCTCTGTTTATTCAGGGTAAGGGTCACTGTACACAGTCCCTGTTTATTCAGGGTAAGGATCACTGTACCCAGTCTCTGTTTATTCAGGGTAAGGATCACTGTACACAGTCTCTGTTTATCCAGGGTAAGGATCACTGTACACAGTCTCTGTTTATTCAGGGTAAGGGTCACTGTACACAGTCCCTGTTTATTCAGGGTAAGGATCACTGTACACAGTCTCTGTTTATTCAGGGTAAGGATCACTGTACACAGTCTCTGTTTATCCAGGGTAAGGATCACTGTACACAGTCTCTGTTTATTCAGGGTAAGGATCACTGTACACAGTCTCTGTTTATTCAGGGTAAGGATCACTGTACACAGTCTCTGTTTATTCAGGGTGAGGATCACTGTACACAGTCTCTGTTTATTCAGGGTAAGGATCACTGTACACAGTCTCTGTTTATTCAGGGTAAGGATCACCGTACACAGTCTCTGTTTATACAGCAGGGTAAGGATCACTGTACACAGTCTCTGTTTATTCAGGGTAAGGATCACTGTACATAGTCTCTGTTTATTCAGGGTGAGGATCACTGTACACAGTCTCTGTTTATTCAGGGTGAGGATCACTGTACACAGTCTCTGTTTATTCAGGGTAAGGATCACTGTACACAGTCTCTGTTTATTCAGGGTAAGGATCACTGTACACAGTCTCTGTTTATTCAGGGTAAGGGTCACTGTACACAGTCTCTGTTTATTCAGGGTGAGGATCACTGTACATAGTCTCTGTTTATTCAGGGTAAGGATCACTGTACACAGTCTCTGTTTATTCAGCAGGGTAAGGATCACTGTACACAGTCTCTGTTTATTCAGGGTAAGGATCACTGTACACAGTCTCTGTTTATTCAGGGTAAGGATCACTGTACACAGTCTCTGTTTATTCAGGGTAAGGATCACTGTACACAGTCTCTGTTTATTCAGGGTATGGATCACTGTACACAGTCTCTGTTTATTCAGGGTAAGGATCAGTGTACACAGTCTCTGTTTATTCAGGGTAAGGGTCACTGTACACAGTCTCTGTTTATTCAGGGTAAGGGTCACTGTACACAGTCTCTGTTTATTCAGGGTAAGGGTCACTGTACACAGTCTCTTTATTCAGGGTGAGGGTCACTGTACACAGTCTCTGTTTATTCAGGGTAAGGATCACTGTACACAGTCTCTGTTTATTCAGGGTAAGGATCACTGTACACAGTCTCTGTTTATTCAGCAGGGTAAGGGTCACTGAAAACAGTCTCTGTTTATTCAGGGTAAGGATCACTGTACACAGTCTCTGTTTATTCAGGGTAAGGATCACTGTACACAGTCTCTGTTTATTCAGGGTAAGGATCACTGTACACAGTCTCTGTTTATTCAGGGTAAGGATCACTGTACACAGTCTCTGTTTATTCAGGGTAAGGATCACTGTACACAGTCTCTGTTTATTCAGCAGGGTAAGGATCACTGTACACAGTCTCTGTTTATTCAGGGTAAGGATGACTGTACACAGTCTCTGTTTATTCAGCAGGGTAAGGATGACTGTACACAGTCCCTGTTTATTCAATGTTTGAGTGACCATCACTGATACTCACAGATCAGACAGGGCGTAGGGTTCCAGTTGGACGACAGGGGGTGAGGGTGGCCGCACCTTACTTAGGGCCATGATGTGTTCGAAGGTGATGTCGGTTTGTGTGCCATTGTCGACGAGCTGCAGGTCCTGGATTGATGTCGCGATTTTGCCTCTCGGACTCCTCCGCAGCACCTGAATAACAAGTGGGTCTCTGGATGGCCTGAGGACGTTGACTGCCTGTTCCTGACTCACTTTGCACAGCTCCTTATCAAGCACCTGCTAGAGAAGCCAGACAGGAGAGAAGCTGTGAGAGACCCTAATAAATCCCATTGTACATTGGCTCCGGGGGAAGAGCTGAGAGTCCACGGTGCAGGGGACACCAGGGGAAGGGCCCACGGTGCAGGGGACACCAGGGGAAGGGCCCACGGTGCAGGGGACACCAGGGGAAGGGCCCACGGTGCAGGGGACACCAGGGGAAGGGCCCACGGTGCAGGGGACACCAGGGGAAGGGCCCACGGTGCAGGGGACACCAGGGGAAGGGCCCACGGTGCAGGGACACCAGGGGAAGGGCCCACGGTGCAGGGACACCAGGGGAAGGGCCCACGGGGCAGGGACACCAGGGGAAGGGCCCACGGTGCAGGGGACACCAGGGGAAGGGCCCACGGTGCAGGGGACACCAGGGGAAGGGCCCACGGTGCAGGGGACACCAGGGGAAGGGCCCACGGTGCAGGGGACACCAGGGGAAGGGCCCACGGTGCAGGGGACACCAGGGGAAGGGCCCACGGTGCAGGGGACACCAGGGGAAGGGCCCACGGTGCAGGGGACACCAGGGGAAGGGCCCACGGTGCAGGGGACACCAGGGGAAGGGCCCACGGTGCAGGGGACACTAGGGGAAGGGCCCACGGTGCAGGGGACACCAGGGGAAGGGCCCACGGTGCAGGGACACCAGAGGTAAGTGACTGTCCACCTCAGCCTCTAGGGGCCCAGCATCCCTCGATGGCTCTCGGTTGTCTCTGCTTTGTCCTTGTGTTTATGTCCTAGGCCCCAGGTCTCTAATCCCCACTCTCCCAGGGTATGAGCCCAGTCTTCCCCCTGCGCGGTGCCCAGTTCCTCATGAGTCCGTCTCCTGATTCCTTCCCCTCAGAGTGTCCAGCAGGGACTGACCCCTGGTCCCCATCCAGCCCGTCTCCCCTCTCTCCGCGCGGACACGTTGTGTACTCACTGTCTGTGGGCTGACCGGCCTTCGTCCTAAAGCTCCGTGCCTCAGTCCGTTTGAACCCTGTGGGCAGGGGGAGGGGGGGAGGTGGTGCGGGGGTTGGTTGGGGGGTGGTGGGGGTGGATGGGGAAGGGTTGGGAAGAAAGAAGATGAGATAATTATTCTGCTTGGTTACTGGACGTGCTGGTGCCATCTCCTCAGGATCGTCCTGCGTGTCCCGGACACGGTCGAGAGGAGCCATGAAATGATCTCGGAAGGATTCCTTTGGACCTGTTGGATGGGGTGGTGCTGGAAGGGCTGTTTGACCAGGTGGGGCTATTGCAGGTGGGAGAGGGTTTTAAGAAAATCTCCATGAATATGTCCATTCAGCGTTGGTAACTCTGCCTGGAGGAGGGGGGTCAACTGCGTGTGACCCACTTTCAGTCTGTCCTTGTCCATCTGGCAGTCATCTCAGTGAAATACAGGGGAAGTTAGAGGAGAGCTGTCAGTGTGTGTCTGTGTGTGGGCATAAGTGTGTCTGTGTGTGTGTTTTGTGTGTGTGTGTGTGTGAGTGTGTCTGTGTGTGTATGTGCGTGTGAGAGTGTGTGTGAGTGTAAGTGTGAGTTGTGTCAGTGTGTGTGTGTGTAAAAGTCTGCCTGAGTGTGTCAGTTTGTGTGTATATGTGTGTGTGTGTAAAAGTCTGCCTGAGTGTCAGTTTGTGTTTGTGTGTAAAGGTCTGCCTGAGTGTGTCAGTTTGTGTGTGTGTGTGTATGTATGTACATGTGTTTGTGTTTGTGTGTACGTGTGTGTGTATAGGTCTGCCTGAGTGTGTCAGTTTGTGTTTATAAGACCATAAGACATAGGAGCAGAAATTAGGCCATTCGGCCCATCGAGTCTGCTCCGCCATTCAATCATGGCTGATCAGTTTCTCAACCCCATTCTCCCGCCTTCTCCCCGTAACCTTTGATCCCCTTACCCATCAAGAACCTATCTATCTCGGTCTTAAATACACTCAATGACCTGGCCTCCACAGCCTTCTGTGGCAATGAATTCCATGGATTCACCGCTCTCTGGCTAAAGAAGTTTCTCCTCATCTCTGTTCTAAAAGGTCTTCCCTTTACTCTGAGGCTGTGCCCTCGGGTCCTAGTCTCTCCTACTAATGGAAACATCTTCCCCACGTCCACTCTATCCAGGCCTTTCAGTATTCTGTAAGTTTCAATCAGATCCCCCCTCATCCTTCTAAACTCCATCGAGTATAGACCCAGAGTCCTCAAACGTTCCTCATATGTTAAGCCTTTCATTCCTGGGATCGTTCTCGTGAACCTCCTCTGGACCCTCTCCAGGGCCAGAACATCCTTCCTGAGATACGGGGCCCAAAATTGCTCACAATATTCTAATGTGTGTATGAGTGTGTGTATGTATGTATGTATGTGTGTGTGAGTGTAAGTGTGAGTCTGTCTGAGTGTGTGTGTGTGTATGTGTGTGTATAAGACTACCTGAGTATGTCAGTATGTGAGAGAGAGAGAGAGAGAGAGAGAGTGTGTGTGTGTGTTTGGCTGTGTGTATGTGTGTCAGCGTGTGTGTTTCTGAGTGTGTTTATGTATGTGTGAGAGGATGTGTGCATGTATGTGAGTGTGTGCGTGTGTATAAGTCTGCCTGAGTGTGTCTCTGTGTGTGTGTCTCTGCATCTGTATGTGTGTGTGAGATTTTGTGTGTGAGTGTAAGTGTGAGTCTGTCTGAGTGTGTCAGCATGTGTGTGTGTGTATAAGCCTGCCTGGGTATGTCACTGTGTGTGTATATGTGTGTGTGTGAGAAAGAGATTGTGTGTGTGTATAAGTCTGCCTGAGTGTGTCAGTGTGTGCATGTATGTGTGTGTGAGACAGAGAGTGTGTGTGTGCAAGACTGTGTGTGTGTTTGTGTGTGTGTGTGAGACAGAGTGTGTGTGTATGTGTGTCTGAGAGAGAGTATGTGTGTATGTCTGCCTGAGTGTGTCAGTGTGTGTGTGTGAGAGATAGAGAAAGTATGTGTATAAGTCTGCCTGAGTTTGTCAGAGTGTGTGCTTGAGAGTGTGTGTGTGCATGTGTGTGAGAGAGATTGTGTGTATAAGTCTGCCCGAGTGTGTCAGTGTGTATTTGAGTGTGTGTGTATGTGGATGAGTCTGTTTGCGTGTCAGTGTGTGTGTGTTTAAGTCTGTGTGTGTGTGTGTGTATAAATCTGTCTGTGTGTCAGTGTGTGTGTGTGTATAAGTCTGTGTGTGTGTGTGTGTGTGTGTTTGTCTGTTTGTGAGTGTGTGTGTGTATAAGTCAGTGTGTGTGTGAACACCAGCAGAAAATGGGCCTGGCCTCCAATGTGATGCTGTACACAGTCAAACATCCTGAGAACTCTCACTGGTCAAGCTTGTGGGTGAAGAACGGAAATTTAGAGTGATGACCGGCGTCGTTCCCTGGACACAGTGACTAGCTGACCACAGATAACATCATCCAGCCAGACTGGGTATCTGAGAGGGGGCTGGGGAGGGTATCTGAGAGAGGGCGAGAGAGGGTATCTGAGGGGGAGCTGTAGGGGGTATCTGAGGGGGAGCTGTAGGGGGTATCTGAGGGGGAGCTGTAGGGGGTATCTGAGGGGGAGCTGTAGGGGGTATCTGAGGGGGAGCTGCGGACAGTATCTGAGGGGGAGCTGTAGGGGGTATCTGAGGGGGAGCTGCGGACAGTATCTGAGGGGGAGCTGTAGGGGGTATCTGAGGGGGAGCTGTAGGGGGTATCTGAGGGGGAGCTGTAGGGGGTATCTGAGGGGGAGCTGTAGGGGGTATCTGAGGGGGAGGTGCGGACAGTATCTGAGGGGGAGCTGTAGGGGGTATCTGAGGGGGAGGTGCGGACAGTATCTGAGGGGGAGCTGTAGGGGGTATCTGAGGGGGAGCTGTAGGGGGTATCTGAGGGGGAGCTGTGGGGGTATCTGAGGGGGAGCTGTAGGGGGTATCTGAGGGGGAGCTGTAGGGGGTATCTGAGGGGGAGCTGTAGGGGGTATCTGAGGGGGAGGTGCGGACAGTATCTGAGGGGGAGCTGTAGGGGGTATCTGAGGGGGAGCTGTAGGGGGTATCTGAGGGGGAGCTGTAGGGGGTATCTGAGGGGGAGCTGTAGGGGGTATCTGAGGGGGAGCTGTAGGGGGTATCTGAGGGGGAGCTGTAGGGGGTATCTGAGGGGGAGCTGTAGGGGGTATCTGAGGGGGAGCTGTAGGGGGTATCTGAGGGGAGCTGTAGGGGGTATCTGAGGGGGAGCTGTAGGGGGTATCTGAGGGGGAGCTGCGGACAGTATCTGAGGAAGGCGAAGGACCAGGAAGGAATCTTCCATCAATTGTAAGATTGAGTCGACGATTTGAGGCAACGAAGGCAAGCGCGACACTCACCCCCTCCGCTCCCTCAATAGCCCCCCAACCCTCCCTCCGCCCCACGGCCCCCACTCCCTCGATACCTCCCCAACCACTTCCCCCCACCCCTGCTCCCTCGATACCACACCCCCTCCCCCGCTCCCTCAATACCCCCCGCTCCCTCAATACCCCCTCCCCCGCTCCCTCAATACCCCCTTTCCCCCGCTCCCTCAATACCCCCTCCCCTGCTCCCTCAATACCCCCTTTCCCCCGCTCCCTCAATACCCCCTCCCCCGCTCCCTCAATACCCCCTCCCCTGCTCCCTCAATACCCCCTTTCCCCCGCTCCCTCAATACCCCCTCCCCCGCTCCCTCAATACCCCCTCCCCTGCTCCCTCAATACCCCCTTTCCCCCGCTCCCTCAATACCCCCTCCCCTGCTCCCTCAATACCCCCTCCCGCGCTCCCTCAATACCCCCTCCCCCGCTCCCTCAATACCCCCTTTCCCCCGCTCCCTCAATACCCCCTCCCCGCTCCCTCAATACCCCCTTTCCCCCGCTCCCTCAATACCCCCTTTCCCCCGCTCCCTCAATACCCCCTCCCCGCTCCCTCAATACCCCCCTCCCCCCGCTCCATCAATACCCCCTCCCCCGCTCCCTCAATACCC
>NW_027599635.1:0-23705 GCF_964194155.1 Cetorhinus maximus
CAGCTTTCTTGCCCTGTCTCACTCTCTCTCTCTCACACAAGTTTGCTTGCACTGTCCCTCTCTCTCTCTCTCTCTCACCTGCTTTCTTGCCCAGTCTCTCTCTCTCTCCCTCTCTCCATCTCCAGCTTTCTTGCCCTTTCTCTCTCTCTCACAAGCTTTCTTGCCATGTCTCTCTGTCCCTCACCAGCTTTCTTGCCCTGTCTCACTCTCTCTCCAGCTATCTTGCCCTGTCTCTCTCTCTCTCTCGCTCTCTCACCAGCTTTCTTGCCCTCTCTCTCTCTCCCTCTCACCAGCTTTCTTGTCATATCTCTCTCTCTCTCTCTCACCAGCTTTCTTGCCCTGTCTCTATCTCTCTCTCTCACCAGCTTTCTTGCCCTGTCTCTCTATCTCTCTCTCTCCAGGTTTCTTGCCCTGTCTCTCTCTCTCTCACCAGATTTCTTGACCTGTCTCACTCTCTCTCTCTCTCTCTCACCAGATTTCTTGACTTGTCTCTCTCTCTCTATCGCTCTCTCACCAGCTTTCTTGCCCTGTCTCTCTCTCTCTATCCAGCTTTCTTGCCCTGTCTCTCTCTCTCTCTCTCTCTCTCTCCAGCTTTCTTGCCCTGTCTCTCTCTCTCTCTTTCTCACTCACCAGCTTTCTTGCCCTATCTCTCTCTCTCTCTCACCAGCTTTTTTGCCCAGTCTCTCTATCTCTCTCTCTCTCTCTCTCTCCAGCTTTCTTGCCCTGTCTCACTCTCTCTCTCACCAGCTTTCTTGCCATGTCTCTCTCTCTCTCTCTCTCTCACCAGCTTTCTTGCCCTCTCTCTCTCTCTCTCTCACCAGCTTTCTTGCCCTGTCTCTCTTTCTCTCTCTCTCTCTCACCAGCTTTCTTGCCCTGTCTCTCTCTCTCTCTCACCAGCTTTCTTGCCCTGTCTCTCTCTCTATCTCTCACAAGCTTTCTTGCCCAGTCTCTCTCTCTCACCAGCTTTCTTGCCCTGTCTCTCTCTCTCTCTGTCCCACCAGCTTTCTTGCCCTGTCTCTCTCTTTCTCTCTCACCTGCTGTCTTGCCCTGTCTCTCTCTTTCTCTGTCTCACCAGCTTTCTTGCACTGACTCTCTCTCTCTCAAGAGCTTTCTTGCCCTGTCTCTCTCTCTCTCTCACCAGCTTTATTGCCCTGTCTCTCTCTCTCTCTCTCTCTCCAGCTTTCTTGCCATGTCTCTCTATCTCTCTCTCCAGCTTTCTTGCCCTGTCTCTCTCTCTCTCTCTCACCAGCTTTCTTGCCCTATCTCTCTCTCTCTCTCTCCCTATCCAGCTTTCTTGCCCTGTCTCTCTCTCTCTCTCCAGCTTTCTTGTCCTGTCTCTCTCTCTCTCTCACCAGCTTTCTTGCCCTAGCTCTCTCTCTCTCTCACCAGCTTTCTTGCCCTGTCTCTCTCTCTCTCTCTCTCTCACCAGCTTTTTTGCCCTGTCTCTCTCTCTCTCTCTCTCCAGCTTTCTTGACCTGTCTCTCTCTCTCTCTCTCTTTCAACAACTTTCCTGACCTGTCTCTCTCTCTCTCTCTCTCTCCAGCTTTCTTGCCCTGTCTCTCTCTCTCTCTCTCACCAGCTTTCTTGCCTTGTCTCTCTCTCTCTCTCCAGATTTCTTGCACTGTCTCTCTCTCTCTCTCACTCTCTCACCAGCTTTCTTGCCCTGTCTCTCTCTCTCTCTCATTCTCTCACCAGCTTTCATTCCCTACCCTGTGAATGTGGTAGTGAGCCGCTATAGTTTATGTGGTGCAGGTACATCAATGCACATCAAGGTAAATCAGAGTCCGGAGGTGAGCGAGTCTCCGCAGCCTCTGACCTGCTCTTGTAGCCACAGCATTTGTATGGCTGGTCCAGTTCAGTTTCTGGTCAATTTTTTTTTTTTTTTTTGTAAAAATATACTTTATTCATAAAATATCTTCAATCACATTCAAAACCATTTCAAAAACAACATTACAAGGGTACAATCCAGGTTAAACTTTTACAAATTGTATCACCAGGTGCATCAGTACAAACAATATTACAATCATTTACAGCCTTTCATTTTGATCTGTACACCCGAGGGGCTCTAAACAGTTCCCAGTCTCTCGGTGCGCTGTGGTAGAAAGGTCTTAGACAGCGACCCTTCCCCATTGCGCCTTTGCGGCAGCTGCCCCAAGCTTTAGTGCGTCCCTCAGCACGTAGTCCTGGACTTTGGATTGTGCCAGTCCGCAACAATCGGTCGGGGACAACTCTTTGTGCTGGAAGACCAACAAGTTTCGGGCAGACCAAAGCGCCTCTTTCACCGAGTTGATGATCCTCCAGCTGCAGTCGATGTTTGTCTCGGTGTGTGTCCCTGGGAACAGCCCGTAGAGCACAGAGTCCTGTGTCACAGAACTGCTCGGGATGAACCTCGACAGCAACCACTGCATCTCTCTCCAGACTTTCTTTGCAAAGGCACAATCCACAAGGAGGTGAACAACGGTCTCTTCCCCACCACAGCCACCTCGAGGGCAACGTGCAGAGGGGCTGAGACTCCTGGCGTGTAGGAAGGATCTGACGGGGAGGGCCTTTCTCACCACCAGCCAAGCTACGTCTTGGTGCTTGTTGGAAAGTTCTGGCGATGAGGCATTCTGCCAAATGACTTTGACAGTCTGCTCGGGGAACCATCCCACAGGGTCCACCCTCTCCTTTTCCCTCAGGGCCTCTAGGACGTTACGTGCTGACCACTGCCTGATGGACTTGTGGTCAAAGGTGTTTTTCTGCATAAATTTTCCCACCAGGGACAGGTGGTCCGGCACGGTCCAACTACTTGGAGCGTCCCGCGGCAGCGTGGCCAGACCCATCCTTCGCAACACCGGGGACAGGTAGAACCTCAGCACGTAGTGACACTTGGTGTTTGCGTACTGAGGGTCTACGCACCGCTTGATGCAGCCACACACAAAGGTGGCCATCAGTATGAGGGCGACGTTGGGCACGTTTTTTCCCCCTTTATCTAGAGGCTTGTACATCGCGTCCCTGCGGACACGATCCATTTTCGACCTCCAGATAAAGCGGAAGATGGCTCGAGTGATCGCCATCGCGCAGGAGTGTGGAATGGGCCAGACCTGCGCCACGTACAGCAACAGCGAGAGTACCTCACACCTGATGACCAGGTTCTTACCCGCAATGGAGAGGGAGCGTCGCTCCCACATGCCCAGTTTCCTTTTCACCATAGCCACTCGCTCCTTCCAGTTTCTAACGCATGCCCCGGTCCCTCCGAACCATATCCCCAGCACCTTCAGGCCGTCAGCCCTGACAGTGAAGGGGACAAAGGATCGGTCAGCCCATTGACCCTACACAGGATAGAGTTCACGATGCTTAACACAGCCCCTGGAAATGCCGACTGGAGGATTGTCCAGGCCCCTGACTGCAGACTCACTGTAGGGTGTAGGGTTGGGGAAATTATAGCCCCGGATTTAAAATAAAACACAAATAGCGGTGATGGTGAGAGTGAAACTAGTGGATTGTGGTGAAGACCCACCTGGTTGACTCATGTCCCTTAGGGAAGGGAATCTGCCATCTCAGGAATCCATTCAACCCATCTAGTCCATGCTGATAGACGGCAGTGAGGGATCAATGAGGTGAGAACACTTGGGAAGAGGGAATAGATAGAAGGTTGTGGGAATGAGGTAGTAGAGAGCAGATTTTCCAGGTTTGGAGGAACCGAGTGGGGAGAGAAATAAGATGTGAGGGGGCGGGTGGGAGAGGAGATAGGGGTTTTGGAATGAGGGATGGAGACTTTATCTCTGGGTGAGCTCAGTCACACAAGAGAAGGATCAGGGTCTCATTGGGAGCAGTGAGTGATACACTGACCCTACAAAGGATAGGCCACACGTGGAGCACTGTGCACAGTTCTTGTCTCTGTATCGCTCGGTTAGACCACACTTAGAGCACTGTGCACCGTTCGGGCCTCTATATCCCTTGGCCTGACACACCTGGAGCTCTGTGGACAGTTCTGCTCTCCATATCCCTCGTTTGGACCACATCTGCAGCACTGGGCACAGTTTTGCCCTACATATCCCTCGGTTGTCCACACTCAGAGCACTGCGCAGTTTTGACCTTCATATCCCTCGGTTGACCACGCTTGGGCACTGTTCACAATTCTGGTCTCCAAACCCTTGGTTGGACTACATCTGGGCACTGTGCACAGTTCTGGTCTTCTTTTCCCTTGGCCTGGCCTTACCTGGAGCACTGTTCACAATTCTGGTCTCCATTTCCCTCGTTTAGACCACGCTTGGAGCACTGTGCACAGTTTTAGCCTCCACATCACTCGGTTGGAGACACTTTGATCACTGTGCACAGTTCTGGCCTCCATATCCCTCTGTTCGGCCACACCTGGAACACTATACACAGTTATGGCCTCCATATCCTTCAGTTAGTCCACACTTGGTGTACTAGACACAGTTATTGTCTCCATATCCCTTGGCCTAGCCACACTTGGAGCACTGCGCACTGTTCTGTTCTGCATACCCATCGGGCAGACCACACTTGGATCACTCTGCACAGTTCTGGTCTCCGTATCCCTCAGTTGCAACGCATTCAGAGCACTGTGTATAGTTTTGACCTTCATATCCCTCAGTTGACGACACTTGGAGTACTGTGCACATTTCTGGTCTCCATATCCCTCAGTTAGACCACACTCAGAGCACTGTGCACAGTTTTGTCCTGCATATCTCTCGGTTCACCGGTCTCGGAGAACTGTGCACAGTTATGGCCTCCATATCCATCTGTTGATGACACTTGGCACAATGGACACAGTTTCGGTCTCCATATCCCTTTGCCTGCCTACACTCGGAGCACTGTGGACAGTTCTGGTCTCCAAATCCCTCAGTTAGACCACGCTTGTAGCAATGTGCACAGTTCTGGTCTCCAAATCCCTCCGTTAGACCACACTCGGAGCACTGTACGTAGTTTTAGACTCCATATCCATCGGTTCACCATACTCGGAGCACTGTGCACAGTTTTGGACTCCATATCCTTCGGTTGTCGGCACTTGGAGCACTGTGCACAGATCTGCTCTCCATATCCCTAAGTGGGGCAACACTTGGAGCACTGTGCACAGATTTGGTCTCCATATCCCTCAGTTAGACGACGCTTGGAGCATTGTGAAAAGCTTTGGCCTCCATATACATAGCTTGACGACAGCTGGGAACTGTGCAAAGTTCTGGTCTCCATATCCCTCAGTTGCACCACACTTAAAGCACTGTGCTCAGTTCTGCTCTCCATTACGCTTGGTTAGGCCAACCACCGAACACTGTGAGTAGTCCTGTTCTCCATGTCCTTTGTCTAGGCCTCACATTCCAAACTGACGATAGTGCAATATCGGGATGTGGCAGTGAAAGGGGCCTTTAACATTTAGGGTGATACATAATAAATGTTTGAGGGAGAGTCGAGGGTCCTTACTGGTGGCATCAACAGCGGATTCCGTTCTGCATTTTAGGTGTTGTCTCTGCATGTGACAGAATTAAAGGGGACACCTGTCAATGGGGACAGTGCTGCAGAAACGAGGGTTTGACACGCCACAAGTGCTATTGGTTGTATGAATGCTGCGTGGTGAAGCGTATCATAAAAGGAGGAATCACGTTTGGTTCAGCAAGGCCCGTGACTCCAGCACCGTCTAGAGGCTCCACGGACTGTGTAGGGCCCGTGACCCCTGACCCACTGGTTCCTGGATCATGTGAATAAAACTGGCTGCGTTGGTCACCGCCTCTCTGATGGCCGACATGGAACTCTTTATACACACATTGCATTCCAGACATCTACAAACTTTCATCCCAATCCTGGATACAGGAGAGTAGTTTAGTCTCCAGCTAATGCCCATCACTGGGAGACAATAGAAGACCCATTAAAGGGAGGTTCATAGAGTCATCACGGCTCAGGAAGCCTTTCAGACCATCCAGTCCATGCAGATGGACGGCAGTGAGGGATAAATGAAGACATGTTCCCTGGGATGATGAGCTGGATAGAGGGTTGTGGGAATGAGGTAGTAGAGAGCAGATTTTCCAGGGTTGGAGGAACCGGGTGGGGAGAGAAATAAGATGTGAGGGGGCGGGTGGGAGACGAGATAGGGGTTTTGGAAGGAGGGGTGGAGACTGTATCTCTGGGTGAGCTCAGTCACACAAGAGAAGGATCAGGGTCTCATTGGGAGCAGTGAGTGATACACTGACCCTACAAAGGATAGGCCACACGTGGAGCACTGTGCACAGTTCTTGTCTCTGTATCGCTCGGTTAGACCACACATAGAGCACTGTGCACAGTTCTGGTCTCCATATTCCTCGGTTAGACCACACTTGGTGTATCCTGCGCAGTTCTGGTCTCCATATCACTCGGCTGACCAGACCTGGAGCACTGTGCACAGTTCTGGCCCCCATATGACTCAGCTAGTCCACAGTAGGAGCGCTGTGTGTGGTTCCGGTCTCCATATGCTTGAGCTAGACCACATTTGGACACTGTTCACATTCCTGGTCTCGATATCCCTCGGTTAGATCACATCTGGAGCACTGTGCACAGTTCTATTCTACATAACCCCCGGTTAGAACTCTCTTGGTCACTGTGGACAGTTCTGGTCTCCATATGCCTCGGTTAGACCACACTTGGAGCACTTGGCACTCTTCTGAATACCATACTGCTTGTTTGGCTACACTTGGATCACTCTGCACAGTTCTGATCTCCATATCTCTCGGTTAGACGACTCTTGGACACTCTTCACAGTTCTGGTCTCCATGTACCCCACCATTCTTTGACCCGATGATGTGAGGCTTCGCGGGATGTGGAGTGAATGTCGAGGGCTCCCTGGACCCGCTCTCTCCTGACTCTGGGGAGTCTGCCATGCCTCTGGGGATGATTATTCCCAGGGACGGTGATGGGGAAGTCTGGGCCATTGGCCTCTGGGTAGGATTGGGTGAGTTTGGCTATGTCAGGCCGTTGATCGACCAGTCTGTGGGGACAGCTCCCCCAATGTTAGCGTTCCCTTCAACACTCAAGCGCTGATCAGGCACAATTTTCATGGGGCAGCATGTCTGCCCTCCTGGCAGCCACTTCCCCCGAATGCGGGCAGTGGACAGGTTGGCACAAAGCGGCACAAGGTTAAATGGCTGCCCTTGCCCAGGGGCGCAGTCTCTCGGACGGGGCACTGGAGGTTCTGAAGGAGGAGCTGCAGAGGACGAGCGATGCCCTGCAGAGGCGGAGCTGACTGACTCCAGCTCACCTTCCTGCCCCTCTCTCCTCCTCCGGTCACTGGCACTACCCTCCCTGGCCTCACCCCCTCCTCCTCCCCATTCCCACCTCCCGACCAGGCGGAGCTCCCAGCACCATGACCACCCACAGGAACTCTCATCGTCCCCGCTCAATCCGGGAAGATGCCCAATGTGGTCGATCAGCCCGGGCGCTGACCCTGTCCAGGTGATGCCCGTTCGAGACACCGGATTCAGACCCTGCGCCTAAAACGACGTCTCCCACTCGAACCCGGTCAAAGCTGGATTTACTGCTCAAGGTCCAGCCCGGGCCACACTGGTGGATGGTCAGCTCCCTGAAATGTTCTTCCCGAGTTACCGTGTGCAACAGGCTACAACTCATGGGTTCACCCACACACTGACTGGTGCTCACCAGTCCATGTCCTGACTCCATAAACCTGCCTTTGCCCCGTTTCCCCTCAAAACATTGGCCGAGCAAAAATCTCTCCATCTCAGCTTTAAAGTGAGCAACTTACCGACACTAATTGCCATTTGTGGAAGAGAATTCCAAGCCTCTGCCTCCCTTTGTGTGTCTGTGTGTCCCTTTGCGAGACTCACCAAGCAGCGGGAACATCTTCTACATATCCACCTTCACTCGATCCTACCCGAATATTTAAGATACTTGAGCAATGGGAACAGAGCCTCTGGCTTCCCTACAACAATCTAACCTTAGCTTGCGCCCTATATTTTCATTCTTCTCCAAGTGCAGAGGGCTCCTGACTGTCCTGCAATGAACTACCCATCACCTGCGCCCTATCCTCACAAATCGATTCCTCAGGCTATTCGTCTAGACAGTCAGCATTCACTTTTTGGCTCCTGCTCAATGCTGATGCTAGACTCATTGGAGCCCAAATGCAAAACATGGCCAAATGCAATCTCAGTTCATACCTCCTCTTTTTAATATCCTTAAAGCTACATGAAAGCGGTTTGACTGTTAAAGAGATGCCAAGTCAAAGGCACCTTAACAACATTCCAA
Organism: Cetorhinus maximus; assembly: GCF_964194155.1. NCBI lineage: Eukaryota > Metazoa > Chordata > Chondrichthyes > Lamniformes > Cetorhinidae > Cetorhinus > Cetorhinus maximus. Next base: position 8,227 of record NW_027599635.1, read on the forward strand.
TAATACATACATATCAAGGAATTTCATCACTAACATGATGTACAGTAGAATTGATTTTGGAAGTAACAATAATTACACCAATGTAACAATGAGGTGATTCCTAACAAGGTTAGAACATCATTTTCTTTTCGATATGCCTGGCTCTGCTCTTGACGCTCTCTCCTGCATTCTTCAGGGAATCAGGCTAGATCCCTTGTCTTGAAGGTTATGGTCGTGTCAGGAATATGCCAGGCCATGACCTTGCAGGTTGTGTTTGAATTCAATTCTGCTGCTGATGATGAGCCAGAGCGCACGGTGGGTGTTGAGATTTGAGCTGTGTGACCTGTTCTGAATCGATCCCATTGAAAGCAATGAGTGCCACACAACACAATGGAGAGTGTCCTCAGTGTGAAGACAGGAGCCAATCCTCACAAGGACTGTGCAGTGGTCATTCCTACCAACACCGTCAGGGACAGATGTATCTGCAGCAGGTAGATTGGTGAGGATGGGGTGGAGTAGAATCTTCCCTCTTGTTGGTTCACCTGCCTCAGGCCTATTCTGCCTTTCAGGGCTCGGCCACCTGGGTCTGTAACGGTGACCCTGAGCCACTCTTGGTGATGGACATGCAGGTCCCACAGCAGAGAACATTATGTGCCCTCAATACGCTCAGTGCTTCCTCCATGTGGTGTTTAAGATGGAGGGGGAGAGATTTATCAGATTCGGGAGAGCGGTAGGTGGGAGTCAGCAGGAGGTTTCCCTTCCCCTGTTTGCCCTCATGTCTTGTGACATCAGAGAGACTGTGGTCTTGTTGAGGACTCCCAGGACCAGCCTCTCCCGACTGTATGTCACTGCTCTGTCACCTCTGGTGGGGACAGTCCTGTCAGAGGGACACGGGATACCCAAGGAATGGGGGGCACGCGGTTAGCGCATTGTCTTTACGTTATGTTTCTGTGAGTGTGTCTACATTGGAGTTATAAGATGTCAATGTGACCCTGCCATTGTCTGACCTCCCCTCCCTCCCTGTCAATATGGAGACACACCGATCCGAGTGAGAAATGAGACACGGACAAGAGGCGGTGATCGATGCAGCCAGTTTTATTCACATGACTCAGAAAGCAGTGGGTCAGGGTTCATTGGATCCACACAATGTGTCAGAGACGGAATTAAGGAAATTACAGTTAGTTCCAGTCGGATTCATGGACGAATCGTACATTGGGACATGTTATGTTTAGGAAGTTATATTAGTTATGCAGCAATTGAGCCATAATACACAGTGTCCCCTGATCTTCTTCTCTTGTCTGTAACATCGTGTAAACCTGCAGACACCTTCCAAACTCTGGCAATCGATTCGTAACGCTGGGAAACAGAAAGGAAGAGTTCATTGTTACCAACTTTCAGAGCCCAGCCGCACCTCGGTGCCATGTACCCAAACACTCTGGAGACCAGAAAGGGGCACAGGGCTCCAAGGTTTGGCTAAAAGAGTGACATGGAGACCAGAATTGTCCACAGTTTCCAGCTGTATTCTAACCGAGGGATATGGAAACCAGAACTGTGCACAGTGAGTCCAGGTGTGGACTAGCCGAGGGATATGGAAACCAGAACTGTGCACAGTGACTCCAGGTGTGGACTAACTGAGGGATATGGAGACCAGAACTGTGCACAGTGCTCCAAGTGTGGCCTAACCGAGGGATATGGAGACCAGAACTGTGCACAGTGACTCCAGGTGTGGACTAACTGAGGGATATGGAGACCAGAACTGTACACAGTGCTCCGGGTGTGGTGCAACCAAGGGATATGGAGACCAGGACAGTGCACAGTGCTCCAAGTGTGCTCTAACCGAGGGATATGGAGGGTGGAAATGAGCAGAGGGCTCCAAGTATGGACTGACTGAGGTATATGGAGACAAGAACTGTGCACAGTGCTCCAGGTGTGGACAAACCAAGGGACATGGAGACCAGAACTGTGCACAGTTCTCCAGGTGTGGACAAACCAAGGGACATGGAGACCAGAACTGTGCACAGTGCTCCAAGTGTGGTCTAACTGAGGGTTATGGAGGGTGGAACTGTGCACAAGGGAAATGCCGTAGATTCTATATGAAGGGGGTTGGGACAATGGAGGGATTTGGAAACACAGGCCAGGGGTCTAGGTGCCCTCCCACCCGGCAGGACATTACAGTCCCAGCGGAGTGAACGGAGATTAAAATGTCTGACCACATCAACCAGGGGGAGACACACTGCGGCAGGGCCATAAAACACTGACCAAAGCTAATAGTTAACGTAGGATCTAACCGAGGGTCAGCACGTCGATGAGAAGCACAAGGCGACTAGGAAAGCTGCTTGGGTTTTAATCGGGGAGGGTGATTATTTTTCTGTTAAAGGTGATTTATGGAAGGGTGCTAAACTGAGATGGACAGCTTTCTGTTTGGGAAAAGCCTTAAGGGTTGTGGAACAAAGATGCGCGGATGAAGTTAAGACGCCAATTGATTGGTAGCATGAAGAGGCTGAATGGCCTCCTCTTCATTCCCTGAATGTTTCTGCTGTGTCACTCCTGGGAGAGTTATACTTACGGCGCCTCCTTGGACTCATGACTCCACCCTCAGCGATGGGCTGTAGCAGCACCAGGAGTCCAAGCAGCAAGAGCAGTGCTTTCCTCATCTTCCACTGATCCTCTCAGAGTCACAATGAGGTGACTGGATTACGGCTGCCCTTTATATCAACGCATGGAGCATTCCGTAGTTACTATTCACACAACCACACGGTGAGCACTGGCTCCAACTTGAGCTTGTTAAAGGAGCTGTTCATTAACTGAGACCAACAGTTTCTCGTGTGAAAGGCTAAATGTGCCGCCCAAGTCTTCCTTTACTTGATTAGTATTCAGAGAGACAGATCTGTGTAATGATTGAAATGTTGGAGGTTTAAAGGGATGCTTCACTGTGTTTAAAGTAAATATATTTTTGCAATGAGGTCGTCCATTTTGCCCATCGAGTCTCTGCTGGCTCTTTGAAAGATCTACTAAATTATGCCTCCTCAACCTGTTCTCTTCACCCACCGCCCCGCCAAAATGTTCCCAGTCAATTATTGATACAATTCCCCTTTGATAAGTTGCTATTGATTCTGCTTCCATTATCCGTTGGGGCAGCACATTCCAGATCACAACAACTCTTTGTGTGAAAAGGAATTGTCCTCATCTTCCTTCTCGTTCCACTGCTAAACATTTTAATTTTTTTCCAATTAGTTTCTAATCTCCCGACATTGAAATTATCACTCCCCTTCTCGAGTACCTAGCTACTCTCCAACCCGCCCCCTCACATCTTAATTACCGCCTCACTCGGTACCTTCAAACCTGGAAATTCTGCTCTCGATTACCTCATTCCCATAAACCCCCTATCCATTCCCTCTTCCCAGGGGTCCTGTCTTCGTTTATCCCTCACTGCCGTCTATCGGCATGGACTGGATGGGCAGAATGGCTTCCTGAGCCGTGATGGCTCTATGAACCTCCCTCTAATGGGTCTTCAATTGTCTCCCAGTGATGGGCATTAACTGGAGATGAAACTAGTCTCCTGTATCCAGGAATGGGATGAAAGTTTGGAGCTGTCTGGAATGCAATGAGTGGATAAAGAGTTCCATGCGAGAATCAGAGTTGAAGCGCAAATCAGTCACTATGAGCAGTTTGCCGGCCTGTTAAATATTTGCCTGGAACACGGAACTGAGCGGACACCAGGTGCCGTCCTGTCTGACAGCCTTGAACAAGGTGTGAGGATCTGACAGGAATGAATCAGCACAGGATAGGGTCCAGCAGCTCACTGCCCGTCTGTGTGGACATTACACAGGCTTTAATCTTCTAAATATCCTCAGCAGCCCCTCCAGGGCTCTCACATCCTCCCTCATGTGTGGGGATCAGAGCTGGATGTATTAATCTAGCTGTGGCCTAACCAGGGCTTTATAATTGATCAGAGTTTCTTCCCCAGATTTTGAATCCAATTTCTGTATTTTTTAGTGTTAGGTAATGACATTTGCAACAAGGGAGAATCTAACCATCGCCCCTAGACATTCAATGCCATTGCCATTGCTGATTCCTCCACTAACTTCATCCTGGGGGTTACCATTGACCAGAAATTGAACTGGACCAGCCATATAAATACTGTGGCTGCAGGAGCAGGTCAGAGGCTGAGAATGCTGCAGAGAGTAACTCACCTCCTGACTCCCCAAAACCTGTCCACCATCGACAAGGCACCAGTCAGGACTATGATGGAATAGTCCCCATTTGCCTGTGCAAGTGCGGCCCACACAACATTCAAGAAGCTCGACACCATCCGGGATAAAGCAGCCCTGCTTGTTTGGCAACCATTCCAACAAATATTCAATCCTTCCACTAGCGACGCACAGTAGCAGCAGTGTGTACCATCTACAAGATGCACTGCAGTGACTCACCAAGGCTCTTTCGATAGCGCTGCCCAAATCTACCTCCTCTACCATCAAGAAGGACAAGGGCAGCAGACACATGGGAACAGCACCACATGGAATTTCCCCTCTGATCCACTCAACAGCCTGACTTGGAAATATATCGGATGTTCCTTCAATGTCGCTGGGTCAAAATCGTGGATCTCCCTCATTAACAGCGCTATGGATGTACCTTCACCACAGGGACTGCAGCGGCTCACCACCACCTTCTCAAAGGGCAATTTGTGAGGGGCATTAAATGTTGGCCTAGCCAGCAACGCCCACATTCCGTGAATGAATTTTAAGAAATGAAGCCCAATACCCTCCACGCTTCACTAAATGCTCTCTCATCCTGCCCTGCCAAATGTCAAAGATAAAATGTCAGAACAGCACATATCCCTCTGTCTCTGAACGCTCAAGAAAATTGTGTCATGTAGCCCATAATGCCTCTCCATATTCCTTCTGTCAAAATGCAACACCTCATACCCCTCTCTGCAAAATTCCAGCTGCCCCAATTCTGCCCATTCTGCCCTCCTATCTACGTCCTGTTTCCATCGACATCTATCGTCCTCACTGGTTGCCATGACTTCAAGTATTGTTTCATCGACAAGTTTTGGAATGTCACCGTATTCCTGATGTAAGTAATTGGGGGAACAGCACTGTCTACATGCTCCAATCTGACAAACAGCCCTTTACTCCAAGAGCACTTGTGCTGGATCATCGGCTAAGGGAGGGCAGTTGACGAGAATCAGAAGGAGCCATTTTCTTGCCCATGTTTGACCTGATGTCATGAGTCAATATTGAGGACTCCAATGGAAACTCCTTCCCACCTGCAGAGCACTGAGTCACTGCCGGTGGGATAGGGACATACCCAGGGATGGTGATGGACACTACTGGGACAATGGCTCTGAGGCATGACTCTGTGAAAATGATTATGCTGGAGCTACAGGACCTGAATGCGACCCTGCCATTGTCTGACCTCCTCCTTCCCTCCCTGTCAATGTGGAGACTCACCGATCCGAGTGAGAAATGAGACACGGACAAGAGGCGGTGACCAACGCAGCCAGTTTTATTCACATGATCCAGGAACCAGTGGGTCAGGGGGCACGGGCCCTACACAGTCCGTGGAGCCTCTAGACGGTGCTGGGGTCTCTGGCCTTGGAGTTGAGACTAGAGTCACTGGCCTTGGTTTCCCATCCCGGATTGGTCCTTTTATGTTTCGCTTGGTCAGGCAGCATCCAGTCCACCAATAGCACGTGCGGTCGTTGAATCTCTTTTTTCTGCGGCAGAATCCCGGTCGACAGCTGCCCCCTTCAATGCTGTCACATACAGAGAAAAAACCTGAAATGCAGAAAGGAATCCGCTGTTGATGCCACCAGTAAGGACCCTCGACTCTCGCTCAAACATTTATTTTCTATCACCCTAAATATTGAAGTCCCCCTTTCACTGACACATCCCGATATTGCACAATCATCAGTTTGGTCTGTGAGGTATAGATAAAGGACATGGAGAACAGGACTACTCACAGCGTTTGATGGGTGGACTAACCAAGCGTAATGGAGAGCAGAACTGAGCACAGTGCTTCAAGTGTTGTCTATCTGAGGGATATGGAGACCAGAACTTTGCACAGTGCTCCGGGTGTAGTCTACCCGAAGGATATGGGGGCCTCAACTGTGCACAGTGCTCCAAATGTGGGTGAATGGCCTACTTCTGTTTCTTTGAATGGTTTCTTTGATTAGCGACTGAGAGATTCACTAACCTTCGTAAATATACCTTGCAGCGATGATGTGTCCCAGCACCAGGAGCGCCAGCACCAAGAGCAGTGCTTTCCTCGTCTTCCACTGAGCTCCTCAGAGCCACACTGAACTGCCTGGGCTACAGGAGCTCTTTATATGAACTCAGAGTATAATCTGTAGTTAATAATCACACACACACACCCACACAGACACGGTGAGGATTGGCTCCACCTTGGGCACGTTGAAGGGAAAGGTCACTCACTGAGAGCAACAGTAACTGGAATCAGTGATTCAATGTGTCTCGCTGGGCGATTATGTGTTAATCAACAGAATCTACTTTCACACCCCCACCACCACCTCATCCACTCCCCCACTACCCACCACACTCATAACCCCACTACCCCCACACCCACCCCACACCCCCACCTCCCCCACCACCACACTCACACCCCCACACCCCCACCACCACCCCCACACCCCCACCACCCCCAAGCCGCGCCGGTTTGTTCTCTATATCGAGCACGTCTCCAATCGGCCTGAATCAATGCGATTTCTAACCAATTGGACGGGTCTCCCTGCCTTCCCCACCACAACCCAACCATCGCTTGGACCCCAGATTTACAATTCTTCACCAATGGGAGGAGAGCTTCTCCATCCCCCAACAACTAACTGAGCTTCAGGTAAAAGCTAAACACTGCCAATGCTGGGAATGGGAAATCAAAGCGGAAAATGCTGGAAAGAAACTCAGCAGCTGTGAGAGTGTCTGTGGAGAGAGAGACAGGGTTAACCTTTCCCGTCCCTATCACCCTTCTTCAAATGTTAGAAGCTTTCAAACTCAACTTAGCTTGTCCCCGATATTTACATTTCTCTCCAGCACTGGGAGGCAATCGAGGACCCATTAAAGGGAGGTTCATAGAGTCATCACGGCTCAGGAAGCCATTCGGCCCATCCTAAACTAAGTCAGGGCCTCTGGGAAGAGGGACTAATGTCTCTCTCACACCAGCTTTCTTGCCCTGTCTCTCTCTCTGTCTCTCTCCCTCTCACCAGCTTTCTTGCCCTGTCTCTCTCTCTCTCTCACCAGCTTTCTTGCCCAGTCTCTCTCTCCCTCTCACCAGATTTCTTGCCCAGTCTCTCTCTCTCTCTCTCTCTCACCAGCTTTCTTGCCCTGTCTCTCTCTCCCTCTCTCTCTCTCACCAGCTTTCTTGCCCTGTCTCTCTCTCCCTCTCACCAGCTTTCTTTCCCTGTCTCTCTCTCTCTCTCTCTCACCATCTTTCTTACCCTGTCTCTCTCACCCTCTCACCAGCTTTCTTGCCCAGTCTCTCTCTCTCTCTCACTCGCCAGCTTTCTTGCCCTGTCTCTCTCTCTCTCACCAGCGTTGTTGCCCTGTCTCTATATCTCTCTCACCAGCTTTCTTGCCCTGTCTCTCTCTCTCTCTCTCACCAGCTTTCTTGCCCTGTCTCTCTCTCTCTCTCACCAGCATTTTTGTCCTTTCTCTCTCTCTCTCTCTCACCAGCTTTCTTGCCCTGCCTCTCTCTCTCTCTCTCACCAGCTTTTTTGCCCTGACTCTCTCTTTCTCTCTCACCAGAGTTCTTGCCCTGTCTCTCTCTCTCCCTCTCTCACCAACTTTCTTGCCCTGTCTCTCTCTCTCTCTCTCACCAGCTTTCTTGCCCTGTCTCTCTCTCTCTCTCTCACACCATCTTTCTTGCCCTGTCTCGCTCTCTCTATCTCCCCAGCTTTCTTGCCCTGTCTCTCTCTCCCTCTCACCAGCATTCTTGCCCTGTCTCTCTCTCTCTCTCACCATCTTTCTTGCCCTGTCTCGCTCTCTCTATCTCCCCAGCTTTCTTGCCCTGTCTCTCTCTCTCTCTCACCAGCTTTCTTGCCCTGTCTCTCTCTCTCTCTCTCTCTGTCACCAGCTTTCTTGCCCTGTCTCTCTCTCTCTCTCTCTCTTTCTCACCAGCTTTCTTGCCCTGTCTCTCTCTCTCTCTCTCTCTCTCACACCAGTTTTCTTGCCCTGTCTCTCTCTCTCTCTCTCTCTCACCATCTTTCTTGCCCTGTCTCGATCTCTCTATCTCCCCAGCTTTCTTGCCCTGTCTCTCTCTCTCACCAGCTTTCTTGCCCTGTCTCTCTCTCTCACCAGTTTTCTTGCCCTGTCTCTCTCTCTCTCTCTCTCTCACCAGCTATATTGCCCTTTCTCTCTCTCTCTATCTCTCTCTCACCTGCTTTCTTGCCCTGTCTCTCTCTCTCACCAGATTCTTTGCCCTGTCTCTCTCTATCTCACCAACTATATTGCGCTGTCTCTCTCTCTCTATCTCTCTCTCACCAGCTTTCATGCCCTGTCTCTCTCTCACCAGCTTTCTTGCCCTGTCTCTCTCTCTCTCTCTCACCAGCTTTCTTGCCCTGTCTCTCTCTCTCTCACCAGCTTTCTTGCCCTGTCTCTCTCTCTATCTCTCACCAGCTATCTTGCCCTGTCTCGCTCTCTCTATCCCTCCAGCTATCTTGCGCAGTCTCCCTCTCTCACCAGCTTTCTTGCCCTGTCTCTCTCTCTCTCTCTGTTATTCACCAGTTTTCTTGCCCTGTCTCTCTCTCTCCCTCTCACCAGCTTTCATGCTCTATCTCTCTCTCTCTCTCTCACCAGCGCTCTTGCCCTCTCTCTCTCTCTCTCACCAGCTTTCTTGCCCTGTCTCTCTCGCTCTCTCACCAGCTTTCTTGCCCTGTCTCTCTCTCTCTCGCTCTCTCTCCATCTCACCAGCTTTTTTGTACAGACTCTCTCTCTCACACCAGCTTTCTTGCCCTGTCTCTCTCTCTCTCTCTCTCACCAACTTTCTTGCCTTGTCTCTCTCTCTCTCTCTCACCAGCTTTCTTGCCCTGTCTCTCTCTTTCTCTCTCACCAGCTTTCTTGCCCTGTCTCTCTCTCTCTCTCACCAGCTATCTTGCCCTGTCTCTCTCTCTCTCAACAGCTTTCTTGACCTGTCTCTCTCTCTCTCTCACCAGCTTTCTTGCCCTGTCTCTCTCTCTCTCTCTCACCAGCTTTCTTGCCCTGTCTCTCTCTCTCTCACACACACCAGCTTTCTTGCCCTGTCTCTCTCTCTCTCTATCTCCCCAGCTTTCTTGCCCTGTCTCTCTCTCTCTCTCACCACCTTTCTTGCCCTGCCTCTCTCTCTCTCTCACCAGCTTTGTTGCCCTGTCTCTCTCTCTCTGTCTCTCATAACCAGCTTTCTTGCCCTGCCTCTCTCTCTCTCTCACCAGATTTCTTGCCCTGTCTCTCTCTCTCACCAGTTTTCTTGCCCTGTCTCTTCTCTGTCTCTCTCTCTCTCACCAGCTTGCTTGCCCTGTCTCTCTCTCTCTATCTCTCTCTCACCAGCTATATTGCCCTGTCTCACTCTCTCTATCTCTCTCTCACCAGCTTTCTTGCCCTGTCTCTCTCTCTCTCTCTCACCATCTTTCTTGCCCTGTCTCTCTCTCTCTCTCACCAGCTTTCTTGCCCTGTCTCTCTCTCTCTCTCTCACCAGCTTTCTTTCCCTGTCTCTCTCTCTCTCTCTCTCACCAGCTTTCTTGCCCTGTCTCTCTCTCTCTCTCTCTCACCAGCTATCTTGCCCTGTTTCGCTCTCTGTATCTCCCCAGCTTTCTTGCCCTGTCTCCCTTTCTCTCTCACCAGCTTTCTTGCCCTGTCTCTCTCTCTCTCTCTCTCACCTGCTTTCTTGCCCTATCTCTCTCTCTCTCTCACCAGCTCTCTTGTCCTCTATCTCTCTCTCTCTCTCACCAGTTATCTTGCCCTGTCGCTCTCTCTCTCTCACCAGATTTCTTGCCCTGTCTCTGTCTCTCACACCAGCTTTCTTGCCCTGTCTCTCTCTCTCTCTCTCTCACCGGCTTTCTTGCCCTGTCTCTCTCGCTCCCTCACCAGCTTTCTTGCCCTGTCTCTCTCTCTCTCGCTCTCTCTCCATCTCACCAGCTTTTTTGTCCAGACTCTCTCTCTCTCAACTGCATTCTTGCCCTGTCTCTCTCTCTCTCTCTCACCAGCTTTCTTGCCCTGTCTCTCTCTCTCTCTCTCTCACCAGCTTTCTTGCCCTGTCTCTCTCTCTCTCTCACCAGCTTTCTTGCCCTGTCCCTCTCTCTCTCTCTCACCTGCTTTCTTGCCCTATCTCTCTCTCTCTCTCTCTCACCAGCTTTCTTGCCCTGCCTCTCTCTCTCTCACCAGTTTTCTTGCCCTGTCTCTCTCTCTCCCTCTCACCAGTTTTCTTGCCCTGTCTCTCTCTCTCCCTCCCACCAGCTTTCTTGCCCTGTCTCTCTCTCTCTCCTTCACCAGCTTTCTTGCCCTGTCTCTCTCTCTCTCACCAGCTATCTTGCCCTGTTTCGCTCTCTGTATCTCCCCAGCTTTCTTGCCCTGTCTCCCATTCTCTCTCACCAGCTTTCTTGCCCTTTCTCTCTCTCTCTCTCACCAGCTTTCGTGCCCTGTCTCTCTCTCTCTCTATCACCTGCTTTCTTGCCCTATCTCTCTCTCTCTCTCTCACCAGCTCTCTTGCCCTCTCTCTCTCTCTCTCACCAGTTTTCTTGCCCTGTCTCTCTCTCTCTCTCACCAGATTTCTTGCCCTGTCTCTGTCTCTCACACCAGCTTTCTTGCCCTGTCTCTCTCTCTCTCTCTCTCACCAGCTTTCTTGCCCTGTCTCTCTTGCTCTCTCACCAGCTTTCTTGCCCTGTCTCTCTCTCTCTCTCTCTCTAACCAACTTCTTGCCCTGTCTCTCTCTCTCTCTCTCACCAGCTTTCTTGCCCTGTCTCTCTCTCTCTCTCTCTCTCTCACCAGCTTTCTTGCCCTGTCTCTCTCTCTCTCACCAGCTTTCTTGCCCTGTCTCTCTCACTCTCTCACCAGCTTTCTTGCCCTATCTCTCTGTCTCGCTCTCACCAGCTTTCTTGCCCTGTCTCTCTCTCTCACACACCATCTTTCTTGCCCTGTCTCGCTCTCTCTATCTCCCCAGCTTTCTTGCCCTCTGTCTCTCTCCCTCTCACCAGCTTTCCTGCCCTGTCTCTCTCTCTCACCAGTTTTCTTGCCCTGTCTCTCTCTCTCCCTCTCACCAGCTTTCTTGCCCTGTCTCCTTCTCTCTCTCTCTCTCTCTCACCAGCTTGCTTGCCCTGTCCCGCTCTCTCTATCTCTCTCTCACCAGCTTTCTTGCCCTGTCTCTCTCTCTCTCTCACCAGCTTTCTTGCCCTGTCCCTCTCTCTCTCTCTCACCAGCTTTCTTGCACTGTCTCTCTCTCTCACTCACCTGCTTTCTTGCCCTGTCTCTCTCTCTTTCTCTCACCAGCTTTCTTGCCCTGTCTCTCTCTCTCTCTCACCAGCTTTCTTGCCCTGTCCCTCTCTCTCTCTCTCACCAGTTTTCTTGCCCTGTCCCTCTCTCTCTTTCTAACCAGCTTTCTTGCCCTGTCTCTCTCTCTCTCTCACCAGTTTCATGCCCTGTCTCTCTCTCACCAGCTTTCTTGCCCTGTCTCTCTCTCTCTCTCCAGCATTCTTGCCCTGTCTCTCTCTCTTTCTCTCTCACCAGCTTTCTTGCCCTGTCTCCCTCTCTCTCTCACCAGCTTTCTTGCCCTGTCTCTCACTCTCTCTCTCACCACCTTTTTTGCCGTGAGTCTCTCTCTCTCTCCAGCATTCTTGCCCTGTCCCTCTCTCTCTCTCTCACCAGCTTTCTTGCCCTGTCTCTCTCTCTATCTCTCTCACCAGCTTTCGTGCCCTGTCTCTCTCTCTCTCTCACTCACCAGCATTATTGCCCTGTCTCTCTCTCTCTCTCTCACCTGCTTTCTTGCCCTATCTCTCTCTCTCTCTCACCAGCTCTCTTGCCCTCTCTCTCTCTCTCTCTCTCACCATATTTCTTGCCCTGTCTCTGTCTCTCACATCAGCTTTCTTGCCCTGTCTCTCTCTCTCTCTCTCTCACCGGCTATCTTGCCCTGTCTCTCTCGCTCTCTCACCAGCTTTCTTCCCCTGTCTCTCTCTCTCTCGCTCTCTCTCCATCTCACCAGCTTTTTTGTCCAGACTCTCTCTCTCTCACCAGCTTTCTTTCCATGTCTCTCTCTCTCTCTCTCTCTCTCTCTCACCAGCTTTCTTGCCCTGTCTCTCTCTCTCTCTCTCACACCATCTTTCTTGCCCTGTCTCGCTCTCTCTATCTCCCCAGCTTTCTTGCCCTGTCCCTCTCTCTCTCTCTCACCTGCTTTCTTGCCCTGTCTCTCTCTCACTCTCTCACCAGCTTTCTTGCCCTGCCTCTCTCTCTCTCACCAGTTTTCTTGCCCTCTCTCTGTCTCTCCCTCTCACCAGTTTTCTTGCCCTGTCTCTCTCTCTCCCTCTCACCAGCTTTCTTGCCCTGTCCCTCTCTCTCTCTCACCTGCTATCTTGCCCTGTCTCTCTCTCTCTCTCTCTCTCTCACCAGCTTTCTTGCCCTGCCTCTCTCTCTCTCACCAGTTTTCTTGCCCTGTCTCGCTCTCTCCCTCTCACCAGTTTTCTTGCCCTGTCTCTCTCTCTCCCTCCCACCAGCTTTCTTGCCCTGTCTCTCGCTCTCTCCGTCACCAGCTTTCTTGCCCTTTCTCTCTCTCTCTCTCTCTCACCAGCTTTCGTGCCCTGTCTCTCTCTCTCTCTATCACCTGCTTTCTTGCCCTATCTCTCTCTCTCTCTCACCAGCTCTCTTGCCCTCTCTCTCTCTCTCTCTCTCACCAGTTTTCTTGCCCTGTCTCTCTCTCTCTCTCACCAGATTTCTTGCCCTGTCTCTGTCTCTCACACCAGCTTTCTTGCCCTGTTTCTCTCTCTCTCTCTCTCACCAGCTTTCTTGCCCTGTCTCTCTCGCTCTCTCACCAGTTTTCTTGCCCTGTCTCTCTCTCTCTCGCTCTCTCTCCATCTCACCAGCTTTTTTGTCCAGACTCTCTCTCTCTCACCAGCTTTCTTGCCCTGTCTCTCTCTCTCTCTCTCTAACCAACTTCTTGCCCTCTCTCTCTCTCTCTCTCTCACCAGCTTTCTTGCTCTGTCTCTCTCACTCTCTCACCAGCTTTCTTGCCCTATCTCTCTGTCTCCCTCTCACCAGCTTTCTTGCCCTGTCTCTCTCTCTCACACACCATCTTTCTTTCCCTGTCTCGCTCTCTCTATCTCCCCAGCTTTCTTGCCCTCTGTCTCTCTATCTGTCACCAGCTTTCTTGCCCTGTCTCTCTCTCTCTCACCAGTTTTCTTGCCCTGTCTCTCTCTCTCCTTCTCACCAGCTTTCTTGCCCTGTCTCTCTCTCTCTCTCTCTCTCTCACCAGCTTGCTTGCCCTGTCCCGCTCTCTCTATCTCTCTCTCACCAGCTATATTGCCCTGTCTCTCTCTCTCTATCTCTGTCTCACCAGCCATATTGCCCTCTCTCTCTCTCTCTCTCTCACCAGTTTTCTTGCCCTGTCTCTCTCTCTCTCTCTCTCACCTGCTTTCTTGCCCTGTCTCTCTCTCTCTCTCACCAGCTTTCTTGCCCTGTCCCTCTCTCTCTCTCTCACCAGCTTTCTTTTCTGCCTCTCTTACTCTCGCCAGTTTTCTTGCCCTGTCTCTCTCTCTTTCTCTCACCAGCTTTCTTGCCCTGTCTCTCTATCACCAGCTTAATTGCCCTCTCTCTCAATCTCTCTATCACCAGCTTCCTTAACCTGTCTCTCTCACTCTCTCTCTCACCAGCTTTCTTGCCCTGTCTCTCTCTCTCTCTCACCAGCTTTCTTGCCCTGTCCCTCTCTCTCTCTCTCACCAGCTTTCTTGCCCTGTCTCTCTCTCCCTCTCCAGCTTTCTTGCTCTGTCTCTCTCTCTATCTCACCAGCTTTCTTGCCCTGACCCTCTCTCTCTCTCTAACCAGCTTTCTTGCCCTGTCTCTCTCTCTCTCTCACCAGTTTCATGCCCTGTCTCTCTCTAACCAGCTTTCTTGCCCTGTCTCTCTCTCTCTCTCACCAGTTTCATGCCCTGTCTCTCTCTCTCTCTCTCACCACCTTTTTTGCCGTGACTCTCTCTCTCTCTCCATCATTCTTGCCCTGTCTCTCTCTCTCTCTCACTCTCCAGCATTCTTGCCCTGTCCCTCTCTCTCTCTCTCACCAGCTTTCTTGCCCTGTCTCTCTCTCTATCTCTCTCACCAGATTTCTTGCCCTGTCTCTCTCTCTCTCTCACCATCTTTCTGGCCCTGTCTCACTCTCTCTCTCACCATCTTTCTTGTCCTGTCTCTCTCTCTCTCTCTCTCTCTCACCAGCTTGCTTGCCCTGTCTCTCTCTCTCTATCTCTCTCTCACCAGCTATATTGCCCTGTCTCTCTCTCTCTATCTCTCTCTCACCAGCTATATTGCCCTGTCTCTCTCTCTCTCTCTCTCTCAACTGCTTTCTTGGCCTGTCTCTCTCTCTCTCTCACCAGCTTTCTTGCCCTGTCCCTCTCTCTCTATCTCACCTGCTTTCTTGCCCTGTCTCTCTCTCTCTCTCACCAGCTTTCTTGCCCTGCCTCTCTCTCTCTCACCAGTTTTCTTGCCCTGTCTCTCTCTCTCCTCTCACCAGCGTTCTTGCCCTGTCTCTCTCTCTCTCTCACCTGCTTTCTTGTCCTGTCTCTCTCTCTCTCTCTCACCAGCTTTCTTGCCCTGTCTCTCTCTCTCTCACCAGCTTTCTTGCCCTGTCTCTCTCTCTCTCTCTCTCTCTTTCACCAGCTTCCTTGCCCTGTCTCTCTCTCTCTCACCAGATTTTTGCCCTGTCTCTCTCTCTCTCTCTCTCACCAGCTTTCTTGCCCTGTCTCTCTCTCTCCTCTCACCAGCGTTCTTGCCCTGTCTCTCTCTCTCTCTCACCTGCTTTCTTGTCCTGTCTCTCTCTCTCTCTCTCACCAGCTTTCTTGCCCTGTCTCTCTCTCTCTCACCAGCTTTCTTGCCCTGTCTCTCTCTCTCTCTCTCTCTCTCTTTCACCAGCTTCCTTGCCCTGTCTCTCTCTCTCTCACCAGATTTTTGCCCTGTCTCTCTCTCTCTCTCTCTCACCAGCTTTCTTGCCCTGCCTCTCTCTCTCTCACCAGTTTTCTTGCCCTGTCTCTCTCTCTCCTCTCACCAGCGTTCTTGCCCTGTCTCTCTCTCTCTCTCACCTGCTTTCTTGTCCTGTCTCTCTCTCTCTCTCTCACCAGCTTTCTTGCCCTGTCTCTCTCTCTCTCACCAGCTTTCTTGCCCTGTCTCTCTCTCTCTCTCTCTCTCTCTCTCACCAGCTTCCTTGCCCTGTCTCTCTCTCTCTCACCAGATTTTTGCCCTGTCTCTCGCACCCTCTCACCAGCTTTCTTGCCCTGTCTCTCTCACTCTCTCTCTCACCAGCTTTCTTGCCCTGTCTCTCTCTCT
>NW_027599636.1:0-23700 GCF_964194155.1 Cetorhinus maximus
CCTCACAGTCTTTCTCTCTCTCACACAAACACACACACTCTCTCTCACATACACAAACACACTCTCTCTCACATACACAAACACACTCTCTCTCGCTCACACAAACGCACACTATCTCTCACACACAAACACACACACTCTCTCTCTCTCTCACAATCTCTATCTCTCATACACAAACACACACTCTCTCTCTCAGTCTCACTCTCTCACACAAACACACACTCCCTCACTCTCACACACACACTCTCTCTCACACAAACACACACACTCCCTGCCTCATGGTCTCTCTCTCTCTCTCACACAAACACACACTCTCTCTCTCTCACAGTCCCTCTCTCACACAAACACACACTCTCTCCCACTCTCTCACTCACACAAACGCACACACACTCTCTTTCTCTCAGTCTCTCCCTCTCACACAAACACACACACTCTCTCACAGTCTCTCTCTCTCTCACACAAACACACACACCCTCTCTCTCTCACCCAAACACACTCTCTCTCACACAAACACACACATTCTCTCTCTCTCACAGTCTCTCTCTCTCTCTCACAAACACACACACTCTCTCTCACAGTCTCTCTCTCTCACACACAAACACACACACTCTCTCTCTCTCTCACAGTCTCTCTCTCACAAACACACGCTCTATCTCTCACACAGTCTCACTCTCTCACACACAAACACACACACACACTCTCTCTCTCAGTCTCTCTCCCTCACAGAAACACACACTCTCTCTCCCACACAGTCTCTCTCACACAAATGCACTCAATCTCACACAAACAAACACACTCTCTCTCTCCCACACAGTCTCTCTCTCTCTCTCACACAAACACACACACTCTCTCTCCCACACAGTCTCTCTCTCTCACACAAACACACACTCTCTTTCCCTCACAGTCCCTCTCTCTCACACAAACACACACTCCCTCTCCCACACTCTCTCTCACACGAAAGCACTCAATCTCACACAAACACACACACTCTCTCTCTCCCACACAGTCTCTCTTTCTCTCTCACACAAACACACACTCTCTCTCTCACACTCTCTCTCACATGAAAGCACTTACTCGCTCACACAAACACACACACTCTCTCACATACACAAACACAGTCTCTCTCTCATTCTCTCTCTCACACACAAACACACATACTCTCTCTCTCTCTCACAATCTCTCTCTCTCATACGCAAACCCACACTCTCTCTCTCAGTCTCACTCTCTCACACAAACACACACACTCCCTGCCTGATGGTCTCTCTCTCTCTCACACACAAAAACGCACTCTCTCTCTCTCTCTCACAGTCCCTTTCTCACACAAACACACACTCTCTCACTCTCACACACTCTCTCTCACACAAACACACACTCTCTCACTCTCACACACTCTCTCTCACACAAACACACACTCTCTCACTCTCACACACTCTCTCTCACACAAACACACACACTCCCTGCCTGATGGTCTCTCTCTCTCTCTCACACAAAAACGCACTCTCTCTCTCTCTCTCACAGTCCCTCTCTCACACAAACACACACTCTCTCCCACACTCTCTCTCACACACAAATGCACACACGCTCTCTTTCTCCCAGTCTCTCCCTCTCACACAAGCACACACGCTCGCTTTCTCTCAGTCTCTCCCTCTCACACAAACACACACACTCTCTCACAGTCTCTCTCTCTCACACAAACATACACACCCTCTCTCTCTCACCCAAACACACTCTCTCTCACACAAACACACACATTCTCTCTTTCTCACAGTCTCTCTCTCTCTCACACACACAAACACACACACTCCCTCTCAGTCTCTCTCTCACACAAAAACACACACACTCTCCCTCTCACAGTCTCTCTCTCTCACACAAACACACAAACTCTCTCTCTCACACAGTCTTACTCTCTCACACACAAACAGACACTCTCTCTCTCTCTCAGTCTCTCTCTCTCACACAAACATACACTCTCTCTCACACACCCTCTCACACCAAAGCACTCAATCTCACACAAACACACACACTCTCTCACACACACTCTCTCTCTCACAGACCCTCTCTCTCACACAAACACACACTCTCTCTCACACTCTCTCTCTCTCTCACACAAACACACACACTATCTCTTTCTCACAGCCTCTCCCTCTCACACAAACACACTCTCTATCTCACAGTCTCTCTCTCTCACACAAACACACACTCTCTCTCTCGTACAGACTCTCTCTCAAACAAAAGCACTCAATCTCACACAAACAAACACACTCTCTCTCTCCCACACAGTCTCTCTCTCTCTCTCACAGTCTCTCTCTCTCACACACAAACACACACACTCTCTCTCACAGTCTCTCTCTCTCTCACAAACACACACTCTATCTCTCACACAGTCTCACTCACACACAAACACACACACACTCTCTCTCTCAGTCTCTCTCTCTCACACAAACACACACTCTCTTTCCCTCACAGTCCCTCTCTCTCACACAAACACACACTCCCTCTCCCACACTCTCTCTCACACAAAAGCACTCAATCTCACACAAACACACACTCTCTCTCTCCCACACAGTCTCTCTCTCTCACACAAACACACACTCTCTCTCTCACACTCTCTCTCACATGAAAGCACTTACTCGCTCACACAAACAAACACACTCTCTCACTCCCACACAGTCTCTCTCTCTCACACAAACACACACTCTCTTTCCCTCACAGTCCCTCCCTCTCACACAAACACACACTCCCTCTCCCACACTCTCTCTCACACAAAAGCACTCAATCTCACACAAACACACACTCTCTCTCTCCCACAGTCTCTCTCTCTCACACAAACACACACTCTCTCTCTCACACTCTCTCTCACATGAAAGCACTTACTCGCTCACACAAACACACACACTCTCTCTCACATACACAAACACAGTCTCTCTCTCATTCTCTCTCTCACACACAAACACACACACTCTCTCTCTCTCTCACAATCTCTCTCATACGCAAACCCACACTCTCTCAGTCTCACTCTCTCACACTAACACACACACTCCCTGCCTGATGGTCTCTCTCTCTCTCACACACAAAAACGCACTCTCTCTCTCTCTCTCACAGTCCCTCTCTCACACAAACACACACTCTCTCACTCTCACACACTCTCTCTCACACAAACACACATACTCCCTGCCTGATGGTCTCTCTCTCTCTCTCACACAAAAACACACTCTCTCTCTCTCTCACAGTCCCTCTCTCACACAAACACACACTCTCTCCCACACTCTCTCTCACACACAAACGCACACACGCTCTCTTTCTCCCAGTCTCTCCCTCTCACACAAGCACACACGCTCGCTTTCTCTCAGTCTCTCCCTCTCACACAAACACACACACTCTCTCACAGTCTCTCTCTCTCACACAAACATACACACCCTCTCTCTCTCACCCAAACACACTCTCTCTCATACAAACACACACATTCTCTCTCTCTCACAGTCTCTCTCTCTCTCACACACACAAACACACACACTCCCTCTCAGTCTCTCTCTCACACAAAAACACACACACTCTCCCTTCACAGTATCTCTCTCTCACACAAACACACAAACTCTCTCTCTCACACAGTCTTACTCTCTCACACACAAACAGACACTCTCTCTCTCTCTCAGTCTCTCTCTCTCACACAAACACACACTCTCTCTCACACTCTCTCTCTCACACAAACACACACACTATCTCTTTCTCACAGTCTCTCCCTCTCACACAAACACACTCACTATCTCACAGTCTCTCTCTCTCACACAAACACACACTCTCTCTCCCACACAGTCTCTCTCTCTCACACAAACACACACTCTCTCTCTCACACTCTCTCTCACATGAAAGCACTTACTCGCTCACACAAACAAACACACTCTCTCACTCCCACACAGTCTCTCTCTCTCACACAAACACACACTCTCTTTCCCTCACAGTCCCTCCCTCTCACACAAACACACACTCCCTCTCCCACACTCTCTCTCACACAAAAGCACTCAATCCCACACAAACACACACTCTCTCTCTCCCACACAGTCTCTCTCTCTCTCTCACACAAACACACACTCTCTCTCTCACACTCTCTCTCACATGAAAGCACTTACTCGCTCACACAAACACACACACTCTCTCTCACATACACAAACACAGTCTCTCTCTCATTCTCTCTCTCACACACAAACGCACACACTCTCTCTCTCTCTCACAATCTCTCTCATACGCAAACCCACACTCTCTCTCTCAGTCTCACTCTCTCACACAAACACACACACTCCCTGCCTGATGGTCTCTCTCTCTCTCACACACAAAAACGCACTCTCTCTCTCTCTCTCTCTCACAGTCCCTCTCTCACACAAACACACACTCTCTCCCACACTCTCTCTCACACACAAACGCACACACGCTCTCTTTCTCCCAGTCTCTCCCTCTCACACAAACACACACGCTCTCTTTCTCTCAGTCTCTCCCTCTCACACAAACACACACACTCTCTCACAGTCTCTCTCTCTCACACAAACATACACACCCTCTCTCTCTCACCCAAACACACTCTCTCTCACACAAACACACACATTCTCTCTCTCTCACAGTCTCTCTCTCTCTCACACACACAAACACACACACCCCCTCTCAGTCTCTCTCTCACACAAAAACACACACACTCTCTCTCTCACAGTCTCTCTCTCTCACACAAACACACAATCTCTCTCTCTCACACAGTCTTACTCTCTCACACACAAACACACACTCTCTCTCTCAGTCTCTCTCTCTCACACAAACACACACTCTCTCTCACACACCCTCTCACACAAAAGCACTCAATCTCACACAAACACACACACTCTCTCCCACACAGTCTCTCTCTCACACACAAACACACACTCTCTCTCTCACAGACCCTCTCTCTCACACAAACACACACTCTCTCTCACACTCTCGCTCTCTCTCACACAAACACACACACTATCTCTTTCTCACAGTCTCTCTCTCTCACACAAACACACACTCTCTCCCTCACACAGACTCTCTCTCACACAAAAGCACTCAATCTCACACAAACAAAAACACTCTCTCTGTCCCACACAGTCTCTCTCTCTCTCTCACACAAACACACACTCTCTTTCCCTCACAGTCCCTCTCACACAAACACACACTCCCTCTCCCACACTCTCTCTCACACAAAAGCACTCAATCTCACACAAACACACACTCTCTCTCTCACATACACAAACACAGTCTCTCTCTCATTCTCTCTCGCTCACACAAACGCACACTCTTTCACACACAAACACACACACTCTCTCTCTCTCTCTCACAATCTCTCTCATACGCAAACCCACACTCTCTCACTCAGTCTCACTCTCTCACACAAACACACACACTCCCTGCCTGATGGTCTCTCTCTCTCTCACACACAAAAACGCACTCTCTCTCTCTCTCTCACAGTCCCTCTCTCACACAAACACACACTCTCTCACTCTCACACACTCTCACACAAACACACATACTCCCTGCCTGATGGTCTCTCTCTCTCTCTCACACAAAAACGCGCTCTCTCTCTCTCTCACAGTCCCTCTCTCACACAAACACACACTCTCTCCCACACTCTCTCTCACACACAAACGCACACACGCTCTCTTTCTCCCAGTCTCTCCCTCTCACACAAGCACACACGCTCGCTTTCTCTCAGTCTCTCCCTCTCACACAAACACACACACTCTCTCACAGTCTCTCTCTCTCACACAAACATACACACCCTCTCTCTCTCACCCAAACACACTCTCTCTCACACAAACACACACATTCTCTCTCTCTCACAGTCTCTCTCTCTCTCACACACACAAACACACACACTCCCTCTCAGTCTCTCTCTCACACAAAAACACACACACTCTCCCTTCACAGTATCTCTCTCTCACACAAACACACAAACTCTCTCTCTCACACAGTCTTACTCTCTCACACACAAACAGACACTCTCTCTCTCTCTCAGTCTCTCTCTCTCACACAAACACACACTCTTTCTCACACTCTCTCTCTCACACAAACACACACACTATCTCTTTCTCACAGTCTCTCCCTCTCACACAAACACACTCACTATCTCACAGTCTCTCTCTCTCACACAAACACACACTCTCTCTCCCACACAGTCTCTCTCTCTCACACAAACACACACTCTCTCTCTCACACTCTCTCTCACATGAAAGCACTTACTCGCTCACACAAACAAACACACTCTCTCACTCCCACACAGTCTCTCTCTCTCACACAAACACACACTCTCTTTCCCTCACAGTCCCTCCCTCTCACACAAACACACACTCCCTCTCCCACACTCTCTCTCACACAAAAGCACTCAATCTCACACAAACACACACTCTCTCTCTCCCACACAGTCTCTCTCTCTCTCTCACACAAACACACACTCTCTCTCTCACACTCTCTCTCACATGAAAGCACTTACTCGCTCACACAAACACACACACTCTCTCTCACATACACAAACACAGTCTCTCTCTCATTCTCTCTCTCACACACAAACGCACACACTCTCTCTCTCTCTCACAATCTCTCTCATACGCAAACCCACACTCTCTCTCTCAGTCTCACTCTCTCACACAAACACACACACTCCCTGCCTGATGGTCTCTCTCTCTCTCACACACAAAAATGCACTCTCTCTCTCTCTCTCTCTCACAGTCCCTCTCTCACACAAACACACACTCTCTCCCACACTCTCTCTCACACACAAACGCACACACGCTCTCTTTCTCCCAGTCTCTCCCTCTCACACAAACACACACGCTCTCTTTCTCTCAGTCTCTCCCTCTCACACAAACACACACACTCTCTCACAGTCTCTCTCTCTCACACAAACATACACACCCTCTCTCTCTCACCCAAACACACTCTCTCTCACACAAACACACACATTCTCTCTCTCTCACAGTCTCTCTCTCTCTCACACACACAAACACACACACCCCCTCTCAGTCTCTCTCTCACACAAAAACACACACACTCTCTCTCTCACAGTCTCTCTCTCTCACACAAACACACAATCTCTCTCTCTCACACAGTCTTACTCTCTCACACACAAACACACACTCTCTCTCTCAGTCTCTCTCTCTCACACAAACACACACTCTCTCTCACACACCCTCTCACACAAAAGCACTCAATCTCACACAAACACACACACTCTCTCCCACACAGTCTCTCTCTCACACACAAACACACACTCTCTCTCTCACAGACCCTCTCTCTCACACAAACACACACTCTCTCTCACACTCTCGCTCTCTCTCACACAAACACACACACTATCTCTTTCTCACAGTCTCTCTCTCTCACACAAACACACACTCTCTCCCTCACACAGACTCTCTCTCACA
The DNA here is from genome assembly GCF_964194155.1 of Cetorhinus maximus. Classification (NCBI taxonomy): domain Eukaryota; kingdom Metazoa; phylum Chordata; class Chondrichthyes; order Lamniformes; family Cetorhinidae; genus Cetorhinus; species Cetorhinus maximus. Next base: position 7,422 of record NW_027599636.1, read on the forward strand.
CAAAAGCACTCAATCTCACACAAACAAAAACACTCTCTCTGTCCCACACAGTCTCTCTCTCTCTCTCTCACACAAACACACACTCTCTTTCCCTCACAGTCCCTCTCACACAAACACACACTCCCTCTCCCACACTCTCTCTCACACAAAAGCACTCAATCTCACACAAACACACACTCTCTCTCCCACACAGTCTCTCTCTCTCACACAAACACACACTCTCTCTCTCACACTCTCTCTCACATACACAAACACAGTCTCTCTCTCATTCTCTCTCGCTCACACAAATGCACACTCTTTCACACACAAACACACACACTCTCTCTCTCTCTCTCACAGTCCCTCTCTCACACAAACACACACTCTCTCACTCTCACACACTCTCTCTCACACAAACACACATACTCCCTGCCTGATGGTCTATCTCTCTCTCTCACACAAAAACACACTCTCTCTCTCTCTCACAGTCCCTCTCTCACACAAACACACACTCTCTCCCACACTCTCTCTCACACACAAACGCACACACGCTCTCTTTCTCCCAGTCTCTCCCTCTCACACAAGCACACACGCTCGCTTTCTCTCAGTCTCTCCCTCTCACACAAACACACACACTCTCTCACAGTCTCTCTCTCTCACACAAACATACACAACCTCTCTCTCTCACCCAAACACACTCTCTCTCACACAAACACACACATTCTCTCTCTCTCACAGTCTCTCTCTCTCTCACACACACAAACACACACACTCCCTCTCAGTCTCTCTCTCACACAAAAACACACACACTCTCCCTTCACAGTATCTCTCTCTCACACAAACACACAAACTCTCTCTCTCACACAGTCTTACTCTCTCACACACAAACAGACACTCTCTCTCTCTCTCAGTCTCTCTCTCTCACACAAACACACACTCTCCCTCACACACCCTCTCACACAAAAGCATTCAATCTCACACAAACACACACTCTCTCCCACACAGTCTCTCTCTCACACAAACACACACTCTCTCTCTCACAGACCCTTTCTCTCACACAAACACACACTCTCTCTCACACTCTCTCTCTCTCTCACACAAACACACACACTATCTCTTTCTCACAGTCTCTCCCTCTCACACAAACACACTCACTATCTCACAGTCTCTCTCTCTCACACAAACACACACTCTCACTCTCACACAGACTCTCTCTCACACAAAAGCACTCAATCTCACACAAACAAAAACACTCTCTCTCTCCCACACAGTCTCTCTCTCTCTCTCACAGTCTCTCTCTCTCACACACAAACACACACTCTCTCTCAGACACCCTCTCACACAAAAGCACTCAATCTCACACAAACAAACACACTCTCTCTCTCCCACACAGTCTCTCTCTCTCTCTCACACAAACACACACACTCTCTCTCCCACACAGTCTCTCTCTCTCTCTCTCACACAAACACACACTCTCTTTCCCTCACAGTCCCTCTCTCTCACACAAACACACACTCCCTCTCCCACACTCTCTCTCACATGAAAGCACTTACTCGCTCACACAAACGCACACTCTCTCTCACACACAAACACACACACACTCTCTCTCTCTCTCACAATCTCTCTCTCTCATACGCAAACCCACACTCTCTCTCTCAGTCTCACTCTCTCACACAAACACACACACTCCCTGCCTGATGGTCTCTCTCTCTCTCACACACAAAAACGCACTCTCTCTCTCTCTCTCACAGTCCCTCTCTCACACAAACACACACTCTCTCACTCTCACACACTCTCTCTCACACAAACACACATACTCCCTGCCTGATGGTCTCTCTCTCTCTCTCACACAAAAATGCACTCTCTCTCTCTCTCACAGTCCCTCTCTCACACAAACACACACTCTCTCCCACACTCTCTCTCACACACAAACGCACACACGCTCTCTTTCTCCCAGTCTCTCCCTCTCACACAAGCACACACGCTCTCTTTCTCTCAGTCTCTCCCTCTCACACAAACACACACACTCTCTCACAGTCTCTCTCTCTCACACAAACATACACACCCTCTCTCTCTCACCCAAACACACTCTCTCTCACACAAACACACACATTCTCTCTCTCTCACAGTCTCTCTCTCTCTCACACACACAAACACACACTCCCTCTCAGTCTCTCTCTCACACAAAAACACACACACTCTCTCTTTCACAGTATCTCTCTCTCACACAAACACACAAACTCTCTCTCTCACACAGTCTTACTCTCTCACACACAAACAGACACTCTCTCTCTCTCTCAGTCTCTCTCTCTCACACAAACACACACACTCTCTCACACACCCTCTCACACAAAAGCACTCAATCTCACACAAACACACACACTCTCTCCCACACAGTCTCTCTCTCACATACAAACACACACACTCTCTCCCACAGTCTCTCTCTCACACAAACACACACTCTCTCTCACACAGACCCTCTCTCTCACACAAACACACACTCTCTCTCACACTCTCTCTCTCTCTCACACAAACACACACACTATCTCTTTCTCACAGTCTCTCTCTCTCACACAAACACACACTCTCTCTCACACACCCTCTCACACAAAAGCACTCAATCTCACACAAACACACACACTCTCTCCCACACAGTCTCTCTCTCACATACAAACACACACTCTCTCTCTCACAGACCCTCTCTCTCACACAAACGCACACACTCTCTCTTTCTCACAGTCTCTCCCTCTCACACAAACACACTCTGTCTCTCACAAACACACACACTCTCTCTCACACACAATATCTCTCTATCACACATACACATACAGTCTCTCTCTCACACTCTCTCTCTCACAAAAACACACACACTCTCTCTCACACACACTCTCACACAAACACACTCTCTCTCACACAAACACACTCTCTCTCTCACACAAACACACACTCTCCCTCACACTCTCCCTCACATAAAAATACACACTCCCTCTCTTTCACTCACACTTTCTCTCTCGTTCACACCCTCTCTCACACAAACACACAGTCCCCCTCAAACGAACACACATACTCTCTCTCTCACATTCTCTCTCTCTCACGCAAACGCACAATCTCTCTCACAGTCTCTCTCTCTCTCACACACAAACACACACTCTATCTCTCTCTCACAGTATCTCTCTATCACACATACACACACACTCTCTCTCTCACACTCTCTCTCTCACACAAACACACACTCTCTCTCCCACACTCTCTCTCACACAAACACACTCTCTCACACAAACACACTCTCTCTCTCTCACACAAACACACTCGCTCTCACACAAACACACCCTCTCTCTCTCACACAAACACACTCGCTCTCTCACACAAACAAACTCTCTCTCACACAAACACTCTCTCTCTCTCACACAAACACACTCTCTCTCACAGTCTCTCTCTCTCACACAAACACACACTCTCTCACACAGTCTCTCTCATACAAATGCACTCAATCTCACACAAACACACACACTCTCTCACTCCCACACAGTCTCTCTCTCTCACACACAAACACACACTCTCTCTCTCTCACAGTCACTCTCTCTCACACAAAAATACTCTCTCCCACACTCACTCTCTCACACAAACGCACACACTCTCTCTTTCTCACAGTCTCTCCCTCTCACACAAACACACTCTGTCTCTCACAAACACACACACTCTCTCTCACACTCAATATCTCTCTATCACACATACACTCTCTCTCTCTCACACTCTCTCTCACACAAACACACACACTGTCTCTCACACACTCTATCACACAAACACAATCTCTCTCTCACACAAACACACTCTCTCTCTCACACAATCACACTCTCTCTCACACAAACACACTCTCTCTCTCACACAATCACACTCTCTCACACAATCACACTCTCTCTCTCACACAATCACACTCTCTCACACAATCACACTCTCTCACACAAACACACTCTCTCTCTCACACAAACACACTCTCTCACACAAACACACTCTCTGTCTCACACTCTCTCTCTCTCTCACACAAACACACACACTATCTCTTTCTCACAGTCTCTCCCTCTCACACAAACACACTCACTATCTCACAGTCTCTCTCTCTCACACAAACACACACTCTCACTCTCACACAGACTCTCTCTCACACAAAAGCACTCAATCTCACACAAACAAAAACACTCTCTCTCTCCCACACAGTCTCTCTCTCTCTCTCACAGTCTCTCTCTCTCACACACAAACACACACTCTCTCTCAGACACCCTCTCACACAAAAGCACTCAATCTCACACAAACAAACACACTCTCTCTCTCCCACACAGTCTCTCTCTCTCTCTCACACAAACAAACACACTCTCTCTCTCCCACACAGTCTCTCTCTCTCTCACACACAAACACACACTCTCTTTCCCTCACAGTCCCTCTCTCTCACACAAACACACACTCCCTCTCCCACACTCTCTCTCACATGAAAGCACTTACTCGCTCACACAAACGCACACTCTCTCTCACACACAAACACACACACTCTCTCTCTCTCTCTCACAATCTCTCTCTCTCATACGCAAACCCACACTCTCTCTCTCAGTCTCACTCTCTCACACAAACACACACACTCCCTGCCTGATGGTCTCTCTCTCTCTCACACACAAAAACGCACTCTCTCTCTCTCTCTCACAGTCCCTCTCTCACACAAACACACACTCTCTCACTCTCACACACTCTCTCTCACACAAACACACATACTCCCTGCCTGATGGTCTCTCTCTCTCTCTCACACAAAAATGCACTCTCTCTCTCTCTCACAGTCCCTCTCTCACACAAACACACACTCTCTCCCACACTCTCTCTCACACACAAACGCACACACGCTCTCTTTCTCCCAGTCTCTCCCTCTCACACAAGCACACACGCTCTCTTTCTCTCAGTCTCTCCCTCTCACACAAACACACACACTCTCTCACAGTCTCTCTCTCTCACACAAACATACACACCCTCTCTCTCTCACCCAAACACACTATCTGTCACACAAACACACACATTCTCTCTCTCTCTCAGTCTCTCTCTCTCTCACACACACAAACACACACTCCCTCTCAGTCTCTCTCTCACACAAAAACACACACACTCTCTCTTTCACAGTATCTCTCTCTCACACAAACACACAAACTCTCTCTCTCACACAGTCTTACTCTCTCACACACAAACAGACACTCTCTCTCTCTCTCAGTCTCTCTCTCTCACACAAACACACACTCTCTCTCACACACCCTCTCACACAAAAGCACTCAATCTCACACAAACACACACACTCTCTCCCACACAGTCTCTCTCTCACATACAAACACACACACTCTCTCCCACAGTCTCTCTCTCACACAAACACACACTCTCTCTCTCACAGACCCTCTCTCTCACACAAACACACACTCTCTCTCACACTCTCTCTCTCTCTCACACAAACACACACACTATCTCTTTCTCACAGTCTCTCTCTCTCACACAAACACACACTCTCTCTCACACACCCTCTCACACAAAAGCACTCAATCTCACACAAACACACACACTCTCTCCCACACAGTCTCTCTCTCACATACAAACACACACTCTCTCTCTCACAGACCCTCTCTCTCACACAAACGCACACACTCTCTCTTTCTCACAGTCTCTCCCTCTCACACAAACACACTCTGTCTCTCACAAACACACACACTCTCTCTCACACACAATATCTCTCTATCACACATACACATACACTCTCTCTCTCACACTCTCTCTCTCACAAAAACACACACACTCTCTCTCACACACACTCTCACACAAACACACTCTCTCTCACACAAACACACTCTCTCTCTCACACAAACACACACTCTCCCTCACACTCTCCCTCACATAAAAATACACACTCCCTCTCTTTCACTCACACTTTCTCTCTCGTTCACACCCTCTCTCACACAAACACACACTCCCCCTCAAACGAACACACATTCTCTCTCACATTCTCTCTCTCTCACGCAAACGCACAATCTCTCTCACAGTCTCTCTCTCTCTCACACACAAACATACACTCTATCTCTCTCTCACAGTATCTCTCTATCACACATACACACACACTCTCTCTCTCACACTCTCTCTCTCTCACACAAACACACACTCTCTCTCCCACACACTCTCTCACACAAACACACTCTCTCTCACACAAACACACTCTCTCTCTCTCACACAAACACACTCGCTCTCTCACACAAACAAACTCTCTCTCACACAAACACTCTCTCTCTCTCACACAAACACACTCTCTCACAGTCTCTCTCTCTCACACAAACACACACTCTCTCTCACACACAGTCTCTCTCATACAAATGCACTCAATCTCACACAAACACACACACTCTCTCACTCCCACACAGTCTCTCTCTCTCACACACAAACACACACTCTCCCTCTCTCACAGTCACTCTCACACAAAAACACTCTCTCCCACACTCTCTCTCTCACACAAACGCACACACTCTCTCTTTCTCACAGTCTCTCCCTCTCACACAAACACACTCTGTCTCTCACAAACACACACACTCTCTCTCACACTCAATATCTCTCTATCACACATACACTCTCTCTCTCTCACACTCTCTCTCACAGAAACACACACACTGTCTCTCACACACTCTATCACACAAACACAATCTCTCTCTCACACAAACACACTCTCTCTCTCACACAAACACACTCTCTCTCTCACACAATCACACTCTCTCACACAAACACACTCTCTCTCACACAAACACACTCTCTCTCTCACACAATCACACTCTCTCACACAATCACACTCTCTCACACAAACACACTCTCTCTCTCACACAAACACACTCTCTCACACAAACACACTCTCTGTCTCACACAAACACACAAACTCTCTCTCTCTCCCTCACACAAAAATACACACTCCCTCTCTTTCACTCACACATTCTCTCTCGCTCACACTCTCTCTCACACAAACACACACTCCCCCTCACACGAACACACATACTCTCTCTCTCACATTCTCTCTCTCTCTCACGCAAACACATACTCTCTCTCTCAGTCTCTCTCTCTCTCACACACAAACACACACTCTCTCTCTCTCACACAGTATGTCTCTGTCACACATACACACACACTCTCTCTCTCACACTCTCTCTCCACACAAACACACACTCTCTCTTCCACACTCTCTCTCACACAAACGCACACACTCTCTCACACAATCTCTCTCTCACACAAACACAATCTCTCTCTCACACAAACACAATCTCTCTCACACAAACACACTCTCTCTCTCACACAAACACACACATTCTCTCACACTCTCTATCCCTCACACAAAATTACACCCTCCCTCTCTTTCACTCACACATTCTCTCTCGCTCACACTCTCTCTCACACAAACACACACTCCCCCTCAAACGAACACACGCACTCTCTCTCTCACATTCTCTCTCTCTCACGCAAACGCACAATCTCTCTCTCAGTCTCTCTCTCTCTGATACACAAAGACACACTCTATCTCTCTCACAGTATCTCTCTATCACACATACACACACACTCTCTCTCTCACACTCTCTCTCTCTCACACAAACACACACTCTCTCTCCCACACTTTCTCTCACACAAACGCACACTCTCTCTCACACACAAACACACATACTCTCTCTCTCTCTGTCACAATCTCTCTCTCTCATACGCAAACTCACACTCTCTCTCTCAGTCTCACTCTCTCACACAAACACACACACTCCCTGCCTGATGGTCTCTCTCTCTCTCACACACAAAAAAGCACTCTCTCTCTCTCTCACAATCCCTCTCTCACACAAACACACACTCTCTCACTCTCACACACACTCTCTCACACAAACACACACTCTCTTCCACACTCTCTCTCACACACAAACGCACACACGCTCTCTTTCTCCCAGTCTCTCCCTCTCACACAAGCACACACGCTCTCTTTCTCTCAGTCTCTCTCTCTCACACAAACACACACACTCTCTCACAGTCTCTCTCTCTCACACAAACATACACACCCTCTCTCTCTCACCCAAACACACTCTCTCTCACAAACACACACATTCTCTCTCACAGTCTCTCTCTCTCTCACACACACAAACACACACACTCCCTCTCAGTCACTCTCTCACACAAAAACACACATACTCTCTCTCTCACAGTCTCTCTCTCTCACACAAACACACAAACTCTCTCTCTCACACAGTCTTACTCTCTCACACACAAACAGACACTCTCTCTCTCTCAGTCTCTCTCTCACACAAACACACACACTCTCTCACACACAGTCTCTCTCTCACACACAAACACATACTCTCTCTCTCACAGACCCTCTCTCTCACACAAACACACACTCTCTCCCACACTCTCTCACACAAACACACACTCTCTCTCTCACAAAAACACACACACTCTCTCTCACACACACTCTCACACGAACACACTCCCTCTCACACAAACACACTCTCTCTCTCACAAACACACACCCTCTCTCTCACACACAATATCTCTCTATCACACATGCACATACACTCTCTCTCTCACACTCTCTCACACAAACACACACACTCTCACACACTCTCTCACGCAAACACACTCTCTCTCACACAAACACACTCTCCCACACAAACACACTCTCTCACACAAACACACTCTCTCACACAAACACACTCTCTCTCTCACACAAACACACACTCTCCCTCACACTCTCCCTTACACAAAAATACACACTCACTCTCTTTCACTCACACTTTCTCTCTCGCTCACACTCTCTCTCACACAAACACACACTCCCCCTCACACGAACACACGCAGTCTCTCACATTCTCTCTCTCTCACGCAAACGCACAATCTCTCTCTCAGTCCCTCTCTCTCTCACACACAAACACACACTTTATCTCTCTCACAGTATCTCTCTATCACACATACACACACACTCTCTCTCTCACACTCTCGCTCACACAAACACACTCACTCACACAAACACACACACTCTCACACACTCTCTCTCCCTCACACAAAATTACACACTCCCTCTCTTTCACTCACACTTTCTCTCTCGCTCACACTCTCTCTTGCACAAACACACACTCTCTCTCTCACAAACACAAACACTCTCTCTCACACGCTCTCACACAAACACACTCTCTCTCACACTCTCTCTCTCTCTCACACACACAGTATCTCTCTATCACACATACACTCTCTCTCACACAAACACACTCTCTCTTACACTCTCTCTCTCTCACACAAACACACACTCTCTCTCACACAAACACACTCTCTCTCACAGTCTCTCTCTCTCACACAAACACACACTCTCTCACACACAGTCTCTCTCATACAAATGCACTCAATCTCACACAAACACACACACTCTCTCACTCCCACACAGTCTCTCTCTCTCACACACAAACACACACTCTCTCTCTCTCACAGTCACTCTCTCTCACACAAAAACACTCTCTCCCACACTCTCTCTCTCACACAAACGCACACACTCTCTCTTTCTCACAGTCTCTCCCTCTCACACAAACACACTCTGTCTCTCACAAACACACACTCTCTCTCACACACAATATCTCTCTATCACACATACACATACACTCTCTCTCTCACACTCTCTCTCTCACAAAAACAAACACACTCTCTCTCTCACAAACACACTCTCTCTCTCACACAAACACACACTCTCCCTCACACTCTCCCTCACACAAAAATACACACTCACTCTCTTTCACTCACACTTTCTCTCTCGCTCACACTCTCTCTCACACAAACACACACTCCCCCTCAAACGAACACACGCACTCTCTCTCTCACATTCTCTCTCTCTCACGCAAACGCACAATCTCTCTCACAGTCTCTCTCTCTCTCACACACAAACACACACTCTATCTCTCTCTCACAGTATCTCTCTATCACACATACACACACACTCTCTCTCTCACACTCTCTCTCTCTCACACAAGCACAGACTCTCTCTCCCACACTCTCTCTCACACAAACGCACACACTCTCTCACACAAACACACTCTCTCTCACACAAACACACTCTCTCACACAAACACAATCTCTCTCACACAAACACACTCTCTCACACAAACACATTCTCTGTCTCACACAAACACACAAACTCTCTCTCTCTCCCTCACACAAAAATACACACTCCCTCTCTTTCACTCACACATTCTCTCTCGCTCACACTCTCTCTCACACAAGCACACACTCCCCCTCACACGAACACACATACACTCGCTCTCACATTCTCTCTCTCTCTCACGCCAACACACACTCTCTCACACAGTCTCTCTCTCTCTCTCACACACAAACACACACTCTACCTCTCTCTCACAGTATCTCTCTATCACACATACACACACACTCTCTCTCTCACACAAACACACACTCTCTCTCCCACACTCTCTCTCACACAAACGCACACACTCTCTCACACAAACACAATCTCTCTCACACAAACACACACTCTCTCTCACACTCTCTCTCCCTCACACAAAATTACACACTCCGTCTCTTTCACTCACACTTTCTCTCTCGCTCACACTCTCTCTCACACAAATGCACTCAATCTCACACAAACACATACACTCTCTCTCTCACACTCTCTCTCTCACAAAAACACACACACTCTCCCTCACACACACTCTCACACAAACACATTCTGTCTCTCACAAACACACACACTCTGTCTCACACACAATATCTCTCTATCACACATACACATACACTCTCTCTCTCACACAAACACACTCTCTCTCTCACACAAACACACTCTCTCTCACACAAACACACTCTCTCACACAAACACACTCTCTGACTCACACAAACACACAAACTCTCTCTCTCTCCCTCACACAAAAATACACACTCCCTCTCTTTCACTCACACATTCTCTCTCGCTCACACTCTCTCTCACACAAACACACACTCCCCCTCACACGAACACACATACTCTCTCTCTCATATTCTCTCTCTCTCTCACGCCAGCACACACTCTCTCTCTCAGTCTCTCTCTCTCACACACAAACACACACTCTCTCTCTCACACAGTATGTCTCTGTCACACATACACACACACTCTCTCTCTCACACTCTCTCTCTCACACAAACGCACACACTCTCTCTTTCTCACAGTCTCTCCCTCTCACACAAACACACTCTGTCTCTCACAAACACACACTCTCTCTCACACACAATATCTCTCTATCACACATACACATACACTCTCTCTCTCACACTCTCTCTCTCACAAAAACACACACACTCTCTCTCACACACTCTCTCACACAAACACACTCTCTCTCTCACAAACACACTCTCTCTCTCACACAAACACACACTCTCCCTCACACTCTCCCTCACACAAAAATACACACTCACTCTCTTTCACTCACACTTTCTCTCTCGCTCACACTCTCTCTCACACAAACACACACTCCCCCTCAAATGAACACACGCACTCTCTCTCTCACATTCTCTCTCTCACGCAAACGCACAATCTCTCTCACAGTCTCTCTCTCTCTCACACACAAACACACACTCTATCTCTCTCTCACAGTATCTCTCTATCACACATACACACACACTCTCTCTCTCACATTCTCTCTCTCTCACGCAAACGCACACTCCCCCTCAAACAAACACACGCACTCTCTCTCTCACATTCTCTCTCTCTCACGCAAACGCACAATCTCTCTCACAGTCTCTCTCTCTCTCACACACAAACACACACTCTATCTCTCTCTCACAGTATCTCTCTATCACACATACACACACACTCTCTCTCTCACATTCTCTCTCTCACACACAAACACACACTCTATCTCTCTCTCACAGTATCTCTCTATCACACATACACACACACTCTCTCTCTCACACTCTCTCTCTCTCACACAAGCACAGACTCTCTCTCCCACACTCTCTCTCACACAAACGCACACACTCTCTCACACAAACACACTCTCTCTCACACAAACACACTCTCTCACACAAACACAATCTCTCTCACACAAACACACACTCTCTCACACAAACACACTCTCTCTCTCACACAAACACACTCTCTCACACAAACACATTCTCTGTCTCACACAAACACACAAACTCTCTCTCTCTCCCTCACACAAAAATACACACTCCCTCTCTTTCACTCACACATTCTCTCTCGCTCACACTCTCTCTCACACAAGCACACACTCCCCCTCACACGAACACACATACACTCGCTCTCACATTCTCTCTCTCTCTCACGCCAACACACACTCTCTCTCACAGTCTCTCTCTCTCTCTCACACACAAACACACACTCTATCTCTCTCTCACAGTATCTCTCTATCACACATACACACACACTCTCTCTCTCACACAAACACACACTCTCTCTCCCACACTCTCTCTCACACAAACGCACACACTCTCTCACACAAACACAATCTCTCTCACACAAACACACACTCTCTCTCACACTCTCTCTCCCTCACACAAAATTACACACTCCGTCTCTTTCACTCACACTTTCTCTCTCGCTCACACTCTCTCTCACACAAACACACACACTCTCTCTCACACACAATATCTCTCTATCACACATACACATACACTCTCTCTCTCACACTCTCTCTCTCACAAAAACACACACACTCTCTCTCACACACTCTCTCACACAAACACACTCTCTCTCTCACAAACACACTCTCTCTCTCACACAAACACACACTCTCCCTCACACTCTCCCTCACACAAAAATACACACTCACTCTCTTTCACTCACACTTTCTCTCTCGCTCACACTCTCTCTCACACAAACACACACTCCCCCTCAAACGAACACACGCACTCTCTCTCTCACATTCTCTCTCTCACGCAAACGCACAATCTCTCTCACAGTCTCTCTCTCTCTCACACACAAACACACACTCTATCTCTCTCTCACAGTATCTCTCTATCACACATACACACACACTCTCTCTCTCACATTCTCTCTCTCTCACGCAAACGCACAATCTCTCTCACAGTCTCTCTCTCTCTCACACACAAACACACACTCTATCTCTCTCTCACAGTATCTCTCTATCACGCATACACACACACTCTCTCTCTCACACTCTCTCTCTCTCACACAAGCACAGACTCTCTCTCCCACACTCTCTCTCACACAAACGCACACACTCTCTCACACAAACACACTCTCTCTCACACAAACACACTCTCTCACACAAACACAATCTCTCTCACACAAACACACACTCTCTCACACAAACACACTCTCTCTCTCACACAAACACACTCTCTCACACAAACACATTCTCTGTCTCACACAAACACACAAACTCTCTCTCTCTCCCTCACACAAAAATACACACTCCCTCTCTTTCACTCACACATTCTCTCTCGCTCACACTCTCTCTCACACAAGCACACACTCCCCCTCACACGAACACACATACACTCGCTCTCACATTCTCTCTCTCTCTCACGCCAACACACACTCTCTCTCACAGTCTCTCTCTCTCTCTCACACACAAACACACACTCTATCTCTCTCTCACAGTATCTCTCTATCACACATACACACACACTCTCTCTCTCACACAAACACACACTCTCTCTCCCACACTCTCTCTCACACAAACGCACACACTCTCTCACACAAACACAATCTCTCTCACACAAACACACACTCTCTCTCACACTCTCTCTCCCTCACACAAAATTACACACTCCGTCTCTTTCACTCACACTTTCTCTCTCGCTCACACTCTCTCTCACACAAACACACACACTCTCTCTCTCTCTCACATTCTCTCTCACACACAAACACACTCTCTCTCACAGTCTCTCTCTCTCACACAAACACACACTCTCTCTCACACACAGTCTCTCTCACACAAATGCACTCAATCTCACACAAACACATACACTCTCTCTCTCACACTCTCTCTCTCACAAAAACACACACACTCTCCCTCACACACACTCTCACACAAACACATTCTGTCTCTCACAAACACACACACTCTGTCTCACACACAATATCTCTCTATCACACATACACATACACTCTCTCTCTCACACAAACACACTCTCTCTCTCACACAAACACACTCTCTCTCACACAAACACACTCTCTCACACAAACACACTCTCTGACTCACACAAACACACAAACTCCCTCTCTCTCCCTCACACAAAAATACACACTCCCTCTCTTTCACTCACACATTCTCTCTCGCTCACACTCTCTCACACACAAACACACACTCTATCTCTCTCACAGTATCTCTCTATCACACATACACACACACTCTCTCTCACACACTCTCTCTCACACTCTCTCTCTCTCACACAAACGCACACATTCTCTCACACAAACACTCTCTCTCTCTCACACAAACACAATCTCTCTCTCACACAAACACACTCTCTCTCACACTCCCTCTCCCTCACACAAAATTACACACTCCCTCTCTTTCACTCACACTTTCTCTCTCGCTCACACTCTCTCTCAGACAAACACACACTCTCTCTCTCACACTCTCCATCTCACACAAACACACTCTCTCACAAACACACATACTCTCTCTCACACACAGTATCTCACTAACACACATACACCCTGTCTCTCACACACTCTCTCTCTCACACAAACACACTCTCTCTCACACTCTCTCTCTCTCACACACAGTATCTCTCTATCACACACACACCCTCTCTCACACACTCTCACACAAACACACTCTCACACAAACACACTCTCTCACACAAACATACTCTCTCTCTCACACACAAACACACACTCTCTCTCTCTTTCTCACAGTGTCTCGCTATCACATATACACACACACACTCTCTCACACTCTCTCTCTCTCACATAAACACACACTCTCTCTCCCACACTCTCTCTCTCACACAAACACACACTCTCTCACACAAACACAATCTCTCTCACTCAAACACACACTCTCTCTCACACACTCTCACACAAACGCACTCACTCACACAAACACACTCACTCACACTCTCTCTCCCTCACACAAAATTACACACTCCGTCTCTTTCACTCACACTTTCTCTCTCGCTCACACTCTCTCTCACACAAACACACACTACCCCCCACACAAACACACACACTCTCTCTCTCTCTCACATTCTCTCTCTCACACACAAACACACTCTCTCTCACAGTCTTTCTCTCTCACACAAACACACACTCTCTCTCTCACACAGTCTCTCTCACACAAAAGCACTCAATCTCACACAAACACACACACTCTCTCTCTCCCACACAGTCTCTCTCTCTCTCACACAAACACACACTCTCCCTCTCTCACAGTCACTCTCTCTCACACAAACACACACACTCTCTCACTCCCACACAGTCTCTCTCTCTCTCACACAAACACACACTCTCCCTCTCTCACAGTCACTCTCTCTCACACAAACACACACACTCTCTCACTCCCACACAGTCTCTCTCTCTCTCACACAAACACACACTCTCCCTCTCTCACAGTCACTCTCTCTCACACAAACACACACACTCTCTCACTCCCACACAGTCTCTCTCTCACACACAAACACACACTCTCTCTCTCACAGTCACTCTCTCTCACACAAAAACACTCTCTCCCACACTCTCTCTCTCACACAAACACACACACTCTCTCTTTCTCACAGTCTCTCCCTCTCACACAAACACACTCTCTCACAAACACACACACTCTCTCTCACACACAATATCTCTCTATCACACATACACATACACTCTCTCTCTCTCACACTCTCTCTCTCACAGAAACACACACACTCTCTCTCACACACTCTATCACACAAACACACTCTCTCTCTCACACAAACACACTCTCTCTCTCACACAAACACACTCTCTCTCTCACACAAACACACTCTCTCTCACACAAACACACTCTCTCTCTCACAAAAATACACACTCCCTCTCTTTCACTCACACTTTCTCTCTCGCTCACACTCTCTCTCACACAAACACACACTCCCCCTCACACGAACACACTCACTCTCTCTCTCACATTCTCTCTCTCACACACAAACACACACTCTCTCTCTCTCTCTCACAGTATCTCTCTATCACACATATACACACACACTCTCTCACACACTCTCACACAAACACACACTCTCTCTCCCACACTCTCTCTCACACAAACGCACACACTCTCTCACACAAACACACTCTCTC
>NW_027599637.1:0-2500 GCF_964194155.1 Cetorhinus maximus
GAGAGAGAGAGAGAGAGAATAACACAGGGTCAGAGAGAGAGAGATAGAGAGAGAATAACACAGGGTCAGAGAGAGAGAGAGAGAATAACACAGGGTCAGAGAGAGAGAGAGAGAGAATAATACAGGGTCAGAGAGAGAGAGAGAGAGAGAGAGCATAACACAGGGTCAGAGAGAGAGAGAGAGAATAACACAGGGTCAGAGAGAGAGAGAGAGAGAGAATAATACAGGGTCAGAGAGAGAGAGAGAGAGAGAGTAAATAACACAGGGTCAGAGAGAGAGAGAGAGAGAGAGAGAATAACACAGGGTCAGAGAGAGAGAGAGAGAGAGAGAATAACATAGGGTCAGAGAGAGAGAGAGAGAGAGAGAGAATAACACAGGGTCAGAGATAGAGAGAGAATAACACAGGGTCAGAGAGAGAGATAGAGAGAGAATAACACAGGGTCAGAGAGAGAGAGAGAGAATACACAGGGTCAGAGAGAGAGGAGAGAGAGAATAATACAGGGTCAGAGAGAGAGATAGAGAGAGAATAACACAGGGTCAGAGAGAGAGAGAGAGAATAACACAGGGTCAGAGAGAGAGAGAGAGAGAATAATACAGGGTCAGAGAGAGAGAGATAGAGAGAGAATAACACAGGGTCAGAGAGAGAGAGAGAG
This sequence comes from Cetorhinus maximus, assembly GCF_964194155.1. Taxonomy (NCBI): domain Eukaryota; kingdom Metazoa; phylum Chordata; class Chondrichthyes; order Lamniformes; family Cetorhinidae; genus Cetorhinus; species Cetorhinus maximus. The sequence continues at coordinate 654 of NW_027599637.1, forward strand.
AATAACACAGGGTCAGAGAGAGAGAGAGAGAGAATAATACAGGGTCAGAGAGAGGAGAGAGAGAGAGAGAGCATAACACAGGGTCAGAGAGAGAGAGAGAGAGAGAATAACACAGGGTCAGAGAGAGAGAGAGAGAGAGAATAATAGAGGGTCAGAGAGAGAGAGAGAGAGTGAATAACACAGGGTCAGAGAGAGAGAGAGAGAGAGAGAGAATAATACAGGGTCAGAGAGAGAGAGAGAGAGAGAGAATAATACAGGGTCAGAGAGAGAGAGAGAGAGAGAGAATAACACAGGGTCAGAGAGAGAGAGAGAGAGAGAGAATAACACAGGGTCAGAGAGTGATAGAGAGAGAGCGAGCGAGAATAACACAGGGTCAGAGAGAGAGAGAATAACACAGGGTCAGAGAGAGAGAGAGAGAGAGAGAGAATAATACAGGGTCAGAGAGAGAGAGAGAGAGAGAGAGAATAACACAGGGTCAGAGAGAGAGAGAGAGAGAGAGAATAACACAGGGTCAGAGAGTGATAGAGAGAGAGCGAGCGAGAATAACACAGGGTCAGAGAGAGAGAGAATAACACAGGGTCAGAGAGAGAGAGAGAGAGAGAATAACACAGGGTCAGAGAGAGATAGAGAGCGAGAGAGAGAGAATAACACGGGGTCAGAGAGAGAGAGAGAGAGTGAAAATAACACAGGGTCAGAGAGAGAGAGAGAGAGTGAGAGAGAGATTAACACAGGGTCAGAGAGAGATAGAGAGCGAGAGAGAGAGAATAACACAGGGTCAGAGAGAGAGAGAGAGAGAGAGAGAATAACACAGGGTCAGAGTGAGAGAGAGAGAGAGAGAGAGAGAATAACACAGGGTGAGAGAGAGAGAGAGAGCGAGAATAACACATGGTCAGAGAGAGAGAGAGAGAGAGAGAATAACACAGGGTCAGAGAGTGATAGAGAGAGAGCGAGCGAGAATAACACAGGGTCAGAGAGAGAGAGAATAACACAGGGTCAGAGAGAGAGAGAGAGAGAATAACACAGGGTCAGAGAGAGATAGAGAGCGAGAGAGAGAGAATAACACGGGGTCAGAGAGAGAGAGAGAGAGAGTGAAAATAACACAGGGTCAGAGAGAGAGACAGAGAGAGAGAGAGAGAATAACACAGGGTCAGAGAGAGATAGAGAGCGAGAGAGAGAATAACACAGGGTCAGAGAGAGAGAGAGAGAGAGAGAGAATAACACAGGGTCAGAGTGAGAGAGAGAGAGAGAGAGAGAGAATAACACAGGGTCAGAGAGAGAGAGAGAGCGAGAATAACACAGGGTCAGAGAGAGAGAGAGAGAGAAAGAGAGAGAATAACACAGGGCCAGAGAGAGAGAGAGAGAGAGAATAACACAGGGTCAGAGAGAGAGAGAGAGAGAGAATAACATAGGGTCAGAGAGAGATAGAGAGCGAGAGAGAGAGAATAACACAGGGTCAGAGAGAGATAGAGAGCGACAGAAAGAGAATAACACAGGTTCAGAGAGATAGAGAGAGAGAGAGAGAATAACACAGGGTCAGAGAGAGAGAGAGAATAACATAGGGTCAGAGAGAGAGAGTGAGAGAGAGAGAGAGAATAACACAGGGTCAGAGAGAGAGAGAGAATAACACAGGGTCAGAGATAGAGAGAGAATAACACAGGGTCAGAGAGAGAGAGATAGAGAGAGAATAACACAGGGTCAGAGAGAGAGAGAGAGAATAACACAGGGTCAGAGAGAGAGAGAGAGAGAATAATACAGGGTCAGAGAGAGAGAGAGAGAGAGAGAGCATAACTCAGGGTCAGAGAGAGAGAGAGAGAAAGAATAACACAGGGTCAGAGATAGAGAGAGAA
>NW_027599637.1:7500-12500 GCF_964194155.1 Cetorhinus maximus
TAACACAGGGTCAGAGAGAGAGAGAGAGAGAGAATAATACAGGGTCAGAGAGAGAGAGAGAGAGAGAGAATAACAAGGGTCAGAGAGAGAGAGAGAGAGAGAGAGAATAACGCAGGGTCAGAGAGAGAGAGAGAGAATAACACAGGGTCAGAGAGAGAGAGAGAGAATAACACAGGGTCAGAGTGAGAGAGAGCGAGAGAGAGAGAATAACACAGGGTCAGAGAGAGAGAGAGAGAGAGAGAATAACACAGCGTCAGAGAGAGATAGAGAGCGACAGAGAGAGAACACAGGGTCAGAGAGAGAGAGAGAATAACACAGGGTCAGAGTGAGAGAGAGAGAGAGAGAGAGAATAACCCTGGGTCAGAGAGAGATAGAGAGAGAGAGAGAGAGAATAACACAAGGTCAGAGAGAGAGAGAGAGAGAGAGAGAATAACCCAGGGTCAGAGAGAGATAGAGAGAGAGAGAGAGAGAATAACACAAGGTCAGAGAGAGAGAGAGAGAGAGAATAACACAGGGTCAAAGAGTGCGAGAGAGAGAGAATAACACAGGGTTAGAGAGAGAGAGAGAGAGAGAATAACACAGGGTCAGAGAGAGATAGAGAGAGAGAGAGAGAGAGAAAAACCCTGGGTCAGAGAGAGATAGAGAGAGAGAGAGAGAGAATAACACAAGGTCAGAGAGAGAGAGAGAGAGAGAGAATAACCCAGGGTCAGAGAGAGATAGAGAGAGAGAGAGAGAGAATAACACAAGGTCAGAGAGAGAGAGAGAGAGAGAGAGAGAATAACCCAGGGTCAGAGAGAGATAGAGAGAGAGAGAGAGAGAATAACACAAGGTCAGAGAGAGAGAGAGAGAGAGAGAGAGAGAGAATAACACAGGGTCAGAGAGAGATAGAGAGAGAGAGAGAATAACCCAGGGTCAGAGAGAGATAGAGAGAGAGAGAGAGAGAATAACACAAGGTCAGAGAGAGAGAGAGAGAGAGAGAGAATAACACAAGGTCAGAGAGAGAGAGAGAGAGAGAGAGAATAACACAAGGTCAGAGAGAGAGAGAGAGAGAGAGAATAACACAGGGTCAGAGAGAGAGAGAGAGAGAGAGAGAATAATACAGGGTCAGAGAGAGAGAGAGAGAGAGAGAGAATAACATAGGGTCAGAGAGAGAGAGAGAGAGTGAGAATAACACAGGGTCAGAGAGAGAGAGAGAATAACACAGGGTCAGAGAGAGAGAGAGAGAGAGAGAATAACGCAGGGTCAGAGAGAGAGAGAGAGAATAACACAGGGTCAGAGAGAGAGAGAGAGAATAACACAGCGTCAGAGAGAGATAGAGAGCGACAGAGAGAGAATAACACAGGGTCAGAGAGAGAGAGAGAATAACACAGGGTCAGAGTGAGAGAGAGAGAGAGAGAGAGAATAACACAGGGTCACAGAGAGATAGAGAGAGAGAGAGAGGGAGAATAACACAGGGTCAGAGAGTGATAGAGAGAGAATAACACAGGGTCAGCGAGAGATAGAGAGCGATAGAGAGTGAATAACACAGGGCCAGAGAGAGATAGAGAGAGAGAATAAAACAGGGTTAGAGAGAGAGAGAGAGAGAGAATAACACAGGGTCAGAGGGTGATAGAGAGAGAGAGAGGGAGAATAACACAGGGTCAGAGAGAGATAGAGAGAGAGAGAGAGAGAGAATAACCCTGGGTCAGAGAGAGATAGAGAGAGAGAGAGAGAGAATAACACAAGGTCAGAGAGAGATAGAGAGAGAGAGAGAGAGAATAACACAGGGTCAGAGAGAGAGAGAGAGAGAGAGAATAACACAGCGTCAGAGAGAGATAGAGAGCGATAGAGAGAGAATAACACAGGGCCAGAGAGAGATAGAGAGAGAGAATAAAACAGGGTTAGAGAGAGAGAGAGAGAGAGAATAACACAGGGTCAGATGGTGATAGAGAGAGAGAGAGGGAGAATAACACAGGGTCAGAGAGAGATAGAGAGAGAGAGAGAGAGAGAATAACCCTGGGTCAGAGAGAGATAGAGAGAGAGAGAGAGAGAATAACACAAGGTCAGAGAGAGATAGAGAGAGAGAGAGAGAGAATAACACAAGGTCAGAGAGAGAGAGAGAGAGAGAGAGAGAATAACCCAGGGTCAGAGAGAGATAAAGAGAGAGAGAGAGAGAATAACACAAGGTCAGAGAGAGAGAGAGAGAGAGAGAGAGAGAGAGAGAATAACACAGGGTCAGAGAGAGATAGAGAGAGAGAGAGAATAACCCAGGGTCAGAGAGAGATAGAGAGAGAGAGAGAGAGAATAACACAAGGTCAGAGAGAGAGAGAGAGAGAGAGAGAATAACACAGGGTCAGAGAGAGATAGAGAGAGTGAGAGAATAACACAGGGTCACAGAGAGATAGAGAGAGAGAGAGAGGGAGAATAACACAGGGTCAGAGAGTGATAGAGAGAGAATAACACAGGGTCAGCGAGAGATAGAGAGCGATAGAGAGAGAATAACACAGGGCCAGAGAGAGATAGAGAGAGAGAATAACACAGGGTTAGAGAGAGAGAGAGAGAGAGAATAACACAGGGTCAGAGGGTGATAGAGAGAGAGAGAGGGAGAATAACACAGGGTCAGAGAGAGATAGAGAACGAGAGAGAGAGAGAGAATAACACAGGGTCAGAGAGAGAGAGCGAGAATAGCACAGGGTGAGAGAGAGAGAGAGAGAGAGAGAGAATAACACAGGGTCAGAGAGATAGAGAGAGCGAGAGAGAGAGAATAACAAAGGGTCAGAGAGAGAGAGAGAGAGAGAGAATAACACAGGGTCAGAGAGAGAGAGAGAGAGAGAGAGAGAGAGGATAACGCAGGGTCAGAGAGAGAGAGAGAGAGAGAGAATAACACAGGGTCAGAGAGAGAGAGAGAGAGAGAGAGAGAGGATAACGCAGGGTCAGAGAGAGAGAGAGAGAGAGAGAGATAGAGAGAATAACACAGGGTCAGAGAGAGAGAGAGAGAGAGATTATAACACAGGGTCAGAGAGAGAGAGAGAATAACACAGGGTCAGAGAGTGATAGAGAGAGAGAGAGAGAGAATAACACAGGGTCAAAGAGAGAGAGAGAGAGAGAGCGAGAATAACACAGGGTCAGAGAGAGAGCGAGAGAGAGAGAATAACACAGGGTCAGAGAGAGAGAGAGAGAGAGATTATAACACAGGGTCAGAGAGAGAGAGAGAATAACACAGGGTCAGAGAGTGATAGAGAGAGAGAGAGAGAGAATAACACAGGGTCAAAGAGAGAGAGAGAGAGCGAGAATAACACAGGGTCAGAGAGAGAGAGAGAGAGAGAGAATAACGCAGGGTCAGAGAGAGAGAGAGAGAGAGAGAGAGAGAATAACGCAGGGTCAGAGAGAGAGAGAGAGAGAGAGAGAGAGAATAACGCAGGGTCAGAGAGAGAGAGAGAGAGAGAGAGAGAGAATAACACAGGGTCAGAGAGAGAGAGAGAGAGAGAGAGAATAACACAGGGTCAGAGAGAGAGAGAGAGAGAGAGAGAGAGAGAATAACGCAGGGTCAGAGAGAGAGAGAGAGAGAGAGAGAGAGAGAATAACACAGGGTCAGAGAGAGAGAGAGAGAGAGAGAATAACACAGGGTCATATAGAGAGAGAGAGAGAGATTAACACAGGGTCAGAGAGAGAGAGAGAGAGAGAGAATAACACAGGGTCAGAGAGAGAGAGAGAGAGAGAGAGAGAATAACGCAGGGTCAGAGAGAGAGAGAGAGAGAGAGAGAGAGAGAATAACACAGGGTCAGAGAGAGAGAGAGAGAGAGAGAGATTAACACAGGGTCAGAGAGAGAGAGAGAGATTAACACAGGTTCAGAGAGAGAGAGAGAGAGAGAATAACACAGGGTCAGAGAGAGAGAGAGAGAGAGAGAATAACACAGGTTCAGAGAGAGACAGAGAGAGAGAGAATAACACAGGGTCAGAGCGAGATGGAGAGCGAGAGGGACTGAATAACAGAGGGTCAGAGAGAGAGAGAGGGAGAAAATCACAGTGTCAGAGAGAGAGCGAGAATAACACAGGGTCAGAGAGAGAGAGAGAGAGAGAGAGAATAACGCTGGGTCAGAGAGAGAGAGAGAGAGAGAGAGAATAACACAGGGTCATAGCGAGATAGAGAGCGAGAGGGACTGAATAACAGAGGGTCAGAGAGAGAGAGAGGGAGAAAATCACAGTGTCAGAGAGAGAGCGAGAGAGAGCGAGAATAACACAGGGTCAGAGAGAGAGAGAGAGAGAGAATAACACAGGGTCAGAGAGAGATAGAGAGCGAGACGGACTGAATAACAGAGGGTCAGAGAGAGAGAGAGAGAGAGCGAGAATAACACAGGGTCAGAGAGAGATAGACAGAGAGAGAGAGAGAGAATTACACAGGGTCAGAGAGAGATAGAGAGAGAGAGAGAGAGAATAACAGAGGGTCAGAGAGAGAGAGAGAGAGAATAACACAGGGTCAGAGAGAGAGAGAGAGAGAGAGAGAGAATAACACAGGGTCAGAGCGAGATAGAGAGCGAGAGGGACTGAATAACAGAGGGTCAGAGAGAGAGAGAGGGAGAAAATCACAGTGTCAGAGAGAGAGCGAGAGAGAGCGAGAATAACACAGGGTCAGAGAGAGAGAGAGTGAGAGAGAGAGAGAGAGAGAGAGAGAATAACACAGGGTCAGAGAGAGATAGAGAGCGAGACGGACTGAATAACAGAGGGTCAGAGAGAGAGAGAGAGAGAGCGAGAATAACACAGGGTCAGAGAGAGATAGAGAGAGAGAGAGAGAGAGAATTACACAGGGTCAGAGAGAGATAGAGAGAGAGAGAGAGAGAATAACAGAGGGTCAGAGAGAGAGAGAGAGAATAACACAGGGTCAGAGAGAGATAGAGAGAGAGAGCGAAAATAACACAGGGTCAGATGGAGAGAGAGAGCGAGAGAGAGAATAACACAGGGTCAGAGAGAGAGAGAGAGAATAACACAGTGTCAGAGAGAGAGCAAGAGAGAGAATAACACAG
>NW_027599637.1:17500-23700 GCF_964194155.1 Cetorhinus maximus
GAGAATAACACAGGGTCAGAGAGAGAGAGAGAGAGAGAATAATACAGGGTCAGAGAGAGAGAGAGAGAGAGAGAGAATAACATAGTGTCAGAGAGAGAGAGAGAGAGTGAGAATAACACAGGGTCAGAGAGAGAGAGAGAATAACACAGGGTCAGAGAGAGAGAGAGAGAGAGAGAATAACGCAGGGTCAGAGAGAGAGAGAGAGAATAACACAGGGTCAGAGAGAGAGAGAGAGAATAACACAGGGTCAGAGTGAGAGAGAGCGAGAGAGAGAGAATAACACAGGGTCAGAGAGAGAGAGAGAGAGAGAGAGAATAACACAGCGTCAGAGAGAGATAGAGAGCGACAGAGAGAGAATAACACAGGGTCAGAGAGAGAGAGAGAATAACACAGGGTCAGAGTGAGAGAGAGAGAGAGAGAGAGAATAACACAGGGTCACAGAGAGATAGAGAGAGAGAGAGAGGGAGAATAACACAGGGTCAGAGAGTGATAGAGAGAGAATAACACAGGGTCAGCGAGAGATAGAGAGCGATAGAGAGAGAATAACACAGGGCCAGAGAGAGATAGAGAGAGAGAATAAAACAGGGTTAGAGAGAGAGAGAGAGAGAGAATAACACAGGGTCAGAGGGTGATAGAGAGAGAGAGAGGGAGAATAACACAGGGTCAGAGAGAGATAGAGAGAGAGAGAGAGAGAGAATAACCCTGGGTCAGAGAGAGATAGAGAGAGAGAGAGAGAGAATAACACAAGGTCAGAGAGAGAGAGAGAGAGAGAGAGAGAATAACCCAGGGTCAGAGAGAGATAGAGAGAGAGAGAGAGAGAATAACACAAGGTCAGAGAGAGAGAGAGAGAGAGAGAGAATAACACAGGGTCAGAGAGAGATAGAGAGAGAGAGAGAGAGAATAACACAAGGTCAGAGAGAGAGAGAGAGAGAGAGAGAATAACACAGGGTCAGAGAGAGATAGAGAGAGAGAGAGAATAACACAGGGTCACAGAGAGATAGAGAGAGAGAGAGAGGGAGAATAACACAGGGTCAGAGAGTGATAGAGAGAGAATAACACAGGGTCAGCGAGAGATAGAGAGCGATAGAGAGAGAATAACACAGGGCCAGAGAGAGATAGAGAGAGAGAATAACACAGGGTTAGAGAGAGAGAGAGAGAGAGAATAACACAGGGTCAGAGGGTGATAGAGAGAGAGAGAGGGAGAATAACACAGGGTCAGAGAGAGATAGAGAACGAGAGAGAGAGAGAATAACACAGGGTCAGAGAGAGAGAGCGAGAATAGCACAGGGTCAGAGAGAGAGAGAGAGAGAGAATACCACAGGGTCAGAGAGATAGAGAGAGCGAGAGAGAGAGAATAACAAAGGGTCAGAGAGAGAGAGAGAGAGAGAGAATAACACAGGGTCAGAGAGAGAGAGAGAGAGAGAGAGAGAGAGGATAACGCAGGGTCAGAGAGAGAGAGAGAGAGAGAGAATAACACAGGGTCAGAGAGAGAGAGAGAGAGAGAGAGAGAGGATAACGCAGGGTCAGAGAGAGAGAGAGAGAGAGAGAGAGAGAATAACACAGGGTCAGAGAGAGAGAGAGAGAGAGATTATAACACAGGGTCAGAGAGAGAGAGAGAATAACACAGGGTCAGAGAGTGATAGAGAGAGAGAGAGAGAGAATAACACAGGGTCAAAGAGAGAGAGAGAGAGAGAGCGAGAATAACACAGGGTCAGAGAGAGAGCGAGAGAGAGAGAATAACACAGGGTCAGAGAGAGAGAGAGAGAGAGATTATAACACAGGGTCAGAGAGAGAGAGAGAATAACACAGGGTCAGAGAGTGATAGAGAGAGAGAGAGAGAGAATAACACAGGGTCAAAGAGAGAGAGAGAGAGAGAGCGAGAATAACACAGGGTCAGAGAGAGAGAGAGAGAGAGAGAATAACGCAGGGTCAGAGAGAGAGAGAGAGAGAGAGAGAGAGAATAACGCAGGGTCAGAGAGAGAGAGAGAGAGAGAGAATAACGCAGGGTCAGAGAGAGAGAGAGAGAGAGAGAGAGAGAATAACGCAGGGTCAGAGAGAGAGAGAGAGAGAGAGAGAGAGAATAACGCAGGGTCAGAGAGAGAGAGAGAGAGAGAGAGAGAGAATAACACAGGGTCAGAGAGAGAGAGAGAGAGAGAGAGAATAACACAGGGTCAGAGAGAGAGAGAGAGAGAGAGAGAGAGAATAACTCAGGGTCAGAGAGAGAGAGAGAGAGAGAGAGAGAATAACACAGGGTCAGAGAGAGAGAGAGAGAGAGAGAGATTAACACAGGGTCAGAGAGAGAGAGAGAGATTAACACAGGTTCAGAGAGAGAGAGAGAGAGAATAACACAGGGTCAGAGAGAGAGAGAGAGAGAATAACACAGGTTCAGAGAGAGACAGAGAGAGAGAGAATAACACAGGGTCAGAGCGAGATGGAGAGCGAGAGGGACTGAATAACAGAGGGTCAGAGAGAGAGAGAGGGAGAGAATAACGCTGGGTCAGAGAGAGAGAGAGAGAGAGAGAGAATAACACAGGGTCATAGCGAGATAGAGAGCGAGAGGGACTGAATAACAGAGGGTCAGAGAGAGAGAGAGGGAGAAAATCACAGTGTCAGAGAGAGAGCGAGAGAGAGCGAGAATAACACAGGGTCAGAGAGAGAGAGAGAGAGAGAGAGAGAATAACACAGGGTCAGAGAGAGATAGAGAGCGAGACGGACTGAATAACAGAGGGTCAGAGAGAGAGAGAGAGAGAGCGAGAATAACACAGGGTCAGAGAGAGATAGACAGAGAGAGAGAGAGAGAATTACACAGGGTCAGAGAGAGATAGAGAGAGAGAGAGAGAGAATAACAGAGGGTCAGAGAGAGAGAGAGAGAGAATAACACAGGGTCAGAGAGAGAGAGAGAGAGAGAGAGAGAGAATAACACAGGGTCAGAGCGAGATAGAGAGCGAGAGGGACTGAATAACAGAGGGTCAGAGAGAGAGAGAGGGAGAAAATCACAGTGTCAGAGAGAGAGCGAGAGAGAGCGAGAATAACACAGGGTCAGAGAGAGAGAGAGTGAGAGAGAGAGAGAGAGAGAGAATAACACAGGGTCAGAGAGAGATAGAGAGCGAGACGGACTGAATAACAGAGGGTCAGAGAGAGAGAGAGAGAGGGCGAGAATAACACAGGGTCAGAGTGAGATAGAGAGAGAGAGAGAGAGAGAATTACAGAGGGTCAGAGAGAGATAGAGAGAGAGAGAGAGAGAATAACAGAGGGTCAGAGAGAGAGAGAGAGAATAACACAGGGTCAGAGAGAGATAGAGAGAGAGAGCGAAAATAACACAGGGTCAGATGGAGAGAGAGAGCGAGAGAGAGAATAACACAGGGTCAGAGAGAGAGAGAGAGAATAACACAGTGTCAGAGAGAGAGCAAGAGAGAGAATAACACAGGGTCAGAGAGAGAGAGAGAGAGAGAATAACACAGGGTCAGAGAGAGATAGAGAGAGAGAGAGAATAACACAGGGTCAGAGAGAGAGAGAGAGATAGAGAGAGAGAGAGAATAACACAGGGTCAGAGAGAGATAGAGAGAGAGAATAATACAGGGTCAGAGAGAGAGAGAGAGAGAGAATAACACAGGGTCAGAGAGAGAGAAAGAGAATAACACAGGGTCAGAGAGAGAGAGAGAGCGAGAATAACACAGGGTCAGAGAGAGAGAGAGAGAGAATAACACAGGGTCAGAGAGAGATAGAGAGAGAGAGAGAATATAACACACGGTCAGAGAGAGAGAGAGAGAGAATAACACAGGGTCAGAGAGAGAGAGAGAGAATAATACAGGGTCAGAGAGAGAGAGAGAGAGAATAACACAGGGTCAGAGAGAGAGAGAGAGAATAACACAGGGTCAGAGAGAGAGAGAGAGAGAATAACACAGGGTCAGAGAGAGAGAGAGAGAGAGAATAACACAGGGTCAGAGAGAGATAGAGAGCGAGACGGACTGAATAACAGAGGGTCAGAGAGAGAGAGAGAGAGAGCGAGAATAACACAGGGTCAGAGAGAGATAGACAGAGAGAGAGAGAGAGAATTACACAGGGTCAGAGAGAGATAGAGAGAGAGAGAGAGAGAATAACAGAGGGTCAGAGAGAGAGAGAGAGAAAATAACACAGGGTCAGAGAGAGAGAGAGAGAGAGAGAGAATAACAGAGGGTCAGAGAGAGAGAGAGAGAGAATAACACAGGGTCAGAGAGAGAGAGAGAGAGAGAGAGAGAATAACACAGGGTCAGAGCGAGATAGAGAGCGAGAGGGACTGAATAACAGAGGGTCAGAGAGAGAGAGAGGGAGAAAATCACAGTGTCAGAGAGAGAGCGAGAGAGAGCGAGAATAACACAGGGTCAGAGAGAGAGAGAGTGAGAGAGAGAGAGAGAGAGAGAATAACACAGGGTCAGAGAGAGATAGAGAGCGAGACGGACTGAATAACAGAGGGTCAGAGAGAGAGAGAGAGAGAGCGAGAATAACACAGGGTCAGAGAGAGATAGAGAGAGAGAGAGAGAGAGAATTACACAGGGTCAGAGAGAGATAGAGAGAGAGAGAGAGAGAATAACAGAGGGTCAGAGAGAGAGAGAGAGAATAACACAGGGTCAGAGAGAGATAGAGAGAGAGAGCGAAAATAACACAGGGTCAGATGGAGAGAGAGAGCGAGAGAGAGAATAACACAGGGTCAGAGAGAGAGAGAGAGAATAACACAGTGTCAGAGAGAGAGCAAGAGAGAGAATAACACAGGGCCAGAGAGAGAGAGAGAGAGAGAATAACACAGGGTCAGAGAGAGATAGAGAGAGAGAGAGAATAACACAGGGTCAGAGAGAGAGAGAGAGATAGAGAGAGAGAGAGAATAACACAGGGTCAGAGAGAGATAGAGAGAGAGAATAACACAGGGTCAGAGAGAGAGAAAGAGAATAACACAGGGTCAGAGAGAGAGAGAGAGCGAGAATAACACAGGGTCAGAGAGAGAGAGAGAGAGAATAACACAGGGTCAGAGAGAGATAGAGAGAGAGAGAGAATATAACACAGGGTCAGAGAGAGAGAGAGAGAGAATAACACAGGGTCAGAGAGAGAGAGAGAGAATAACACAGGGTCAGAGAGAGAGAGAGAGAGAATAACACAGGGTCAGAGAGAGAGAGAGAGAATAACACAGGGTCAGAGAGAGAGAGAGAGAGAATAACACAGGGTCAGAGAGAGAGAGAGAGAATAACACAGGGTCAGAGAGAGAGAGAGAGAGAATAACACAGGGTCAGAGAGAGAGAGAGAGAGAATAACACAGGGTCAGAGAGAGAGAGAGAGAGAATAACACAGGGTCAGAGAGAGAGAGAGAGAGAGAATAACACAGGGTCAGAGAGAGAGAGAGAGAGAGATTATCACAGGGTCAGAGAGAGAGAGAGAGAGAGAGAATAACACAGGGTCAGAGAGAGAGAGAGAGAGAGAGAGAATAACACAGGGTCAGAGAGAGAGAGAGAGAGAGCGAGAATAACACAGGGTCAGAGAGAGAGAGAGAGAGAGAATAACACAGGGTCAGAGAGAGAGAGAGAGAGAGAGATTAACACAGGGTCAGAGAGAGAGAGAGAGAGAGAGAGATTAACACAGGGTCAGAGAGAGAGAGAGAGAGAGAATAACACAGGGTCAGAGAGAGAGAGAAGAGAGAGAGAGAGATTAACACAGGGTCAGAGAGAGAGAGTGAGAGATTAACACAGGGTCAGAGAGAGAGTGAGAGAGAGAATTACACAGGGTCAGAGAGAGAGAGAGAGAGAATAACACAGGGTCAGAGAGAGAGAGAGAGAGAGAATAACACAGGGTCAGAGAGAGAGAGAGAGAGAGATTAACACAGGGTCAGAGAGAGAGAGAGAGAGAGAATAACACAGGGTTAGAGAGAGAGAGAGAGAGAGATTAACACAGGGTCAGAGAGAGAGAGAGAGAGAGAGAATAACACAGGGTCAGAGAGAGAGAGAAAGAGAGAGAGAGAGAATAACACAGGGTCAGAGAGAGAGAGAGAGAGAGAGAATAACACAGGGTCAGAGAGAGAGAAAGAGAGAGAGAGAGAATAACACAGGGTCAGAGAGAGAGAGAGCGAGAATAACACAGGGTCAGAGAGAGAGATAGAGAGAGAGAGAATAACACAGGGTCAGAGAGAGAGAGATTAACACAGGGTCAGAGAGAGAGAGAGAGAGAGATTAACACAG
>NW_027599638.1:0-23668 GCF_964194155.1 Cetorhinus maximus
CGCTGCCTGGGAGGGTGGTGGAGGTGGGTTAGCCTCACATTCTTTTTAAAAAGTACCTGGATGAGCACTTGGCATCGTCATAACGTTCAAGGCTAATGGGGCCAAGTGCTGGTCAATGGGGTTAGATGGGTAGGTCAGGTGTCGGCGCAGACTCGATGGGCCGAAGGGCCTCTTCCCTGCTCTGTGGGATTCTGCGGATGAGGTGGATCTGGCAAAACGGATTTCGAGGCAGGCAGACGCGAGGGGTAGAATGGAGAACACTTGCCGGACAGGGAGGAGAAGGAGGAGGAGGCGGCCATTTTGTCAGTCCTGGCCCCCGTGCTGGTCCCCTCCATCAGAGCAACTCACCTCGTGCATACGGCCATCCGCTCAAACGTACGAATCGGGAGCAGGAAGAGGCCACTCGGCCCCTCCGAGCCCTGCTCCCCCCCCCCATTCAATAAGATGGTGGCTGGTCTGATGGTAAACCTCGACCCCAGATTCCCGCCCACCCCCGATAACCTTTCACCCCCCACCTCGTTCATCGAGAACCCATCTCCCTCGGCCTTAAAAATATTCACAGACTCTGCCCCCACCGCCTGTTGAGGAAGAGATTTCCAAAGACTCGCTCCCAACCCCCCTCAGAGAGAAACCATTTCTCCTCATCTCCGTCTTCAATGGGCGACCCCCTTATTTTTAAACAGTGACCCCTCCCTCATTCTAGATTCTCCCACAAGAGGAAACATCCTCTCCGCATCCACCCCTGTCCAAGACCCCTCAGGATCTTAAACGGTTTCAATCAAGTCGCCTCTCACTCTTCTAAACTCCAGCGGATACGAGTCTAACCTGTCTGACCTTTCCTCATAAGGACAACCCACCCATTCCTGGGATTAGTCTGGTAAACCTTCTCTGAACTGCTCCCAACGCATTTACATCCTTCCTTAAATAAGGGGACCAGTACTGTACACAATACTCCAGATGTGGTCTCACCAGTGCCCTGTACAACTGGAGCATAACCTCCCTACTTTTTGTATCCAACGCCCCCCTCGCGATGAGCGGGAACGTTCTATTAGCGTTCCCGAGGACCCTCTGTACCTGCAGCACTCGCCTCCTGAGACTCAGGAAAGCTTTGGCACCTTTCCCAAAAAAATAAATAAATAAATAAACAGCCGGGAAAGCTCGGCGGGTCTGACGGTATCCGCGGGGAGAGAAACAGCCAGCGAACCTTTCAGCCCCAGGCCCGAGAGCGCTGGAATGGGCTGCGGGCTAGAAACATCAGCTGTGTTCCTGTCCAGGGCATCCCCCTGACCCATCCACGTTTTCCCCTCACCGCTCCTCACAGGTTCCCAGCAACCACGCTCTTCTGCTTTTTAGAACCATAGAACACGACAGCACAGAAAATCAGGCCATTCGGCCCTTCTAGTCCGTGCCGAAACGTTATTCCGCTAGTCCCATTGACCTGCGCCCAGTCCATGACCCTCCAGACCTCTCCCATCCATGTATCTATTCTTAAAACTTAAGAGTGAGCCCGCATTGACCACGTCAGATGGTAGCTCGTTCCACACTCTCACCACTCTCTGAGTGAAGAAGTTCCCCCTAAACCTTTCCCCTTTCACCCTAAAGCCATGTCCTCTCGTGTTTATCTCTCCTAATCTAAGTGGAAAGAGCCTACTCGAATTTACTCTGTCTATACCCCTCACAATTTTGTAAACTTCTATCAAATCTCCCCTCATCCTTCTATGCTCCAAGGAATAAAGTCCCAACCTGTTTAATCTTTCCCTGTAACTCAACTCCTGAAGACCCCGGCAACATCCTAGTAAATCTTCTCTGCAACTCTCTCGATCTTACTGATATCCTTCCTGTAGTTAAGCGACCAGAACTGCGCACAATACTCCAAAGTTGGCCTCACCAATGTCTTATACAACCTCACCATAACATCCCAACTCCTATACTCAATACTTTGGTGTATGAAGGCCAGTATGCCAAAAGCTTTCTTTACAACCTTGTCTACCTGTGATACCACTTATCTCCCCGAACCTCCTCGTTCTTGCACTCTTCACAGAGCCACACAGTGCAGAAGAGGCCCTTCGGCCCATCGGGTCTGCGCCGACACGTGAGAAACACCTGTACCCCTCTTGTATCCCTACTTAAAAAGTCCAGGTTCCCCATTCGGTTCATTAACCACACTCTCTGTAACCATTTGTGTTCATATACCACCCCCACCCCCACCCCCAGCTCCCTCTGCTCCCGCACCCCCTTTAGAGTCGTACCCTTTATTCTACACTGTCTCTCCGCGTTCTTCCGACCAAAACGAATCACTTCACACGCCCCTGCATTAAGTACAGTGGTTGTGTGGCAAGTAACATTCGTGCCACACAAGTGCCAGGCAATGACCATCTCCAACAAGAGAGAATCTAACAATCGCCCCCTTGACATTCAATGGGCATCACCATCGCTGTATCTCCCACTATCAACATCCTGGGGGTTTTACCATTGACCAGAAACTGAACTGGACCAGCCATATAAATACTGTGGCTACAAGAGCAGGTCAGAGGCTGGGAATCCTGCGGAGAGTAACTCACCTCCTGACTCCCCAAAGCCTGTCCACCATCTACAAGACACAAGTCAGGAGTGTGATGGAATACTCCCCACTTGCCTGGATGAGTGCAGCTCCCACAACACTCAAGCAGCTCGACACCGTCCAGGACAAAGCAGCCCCGCTCGATCGACACCCCATCCACAAACATTCACCCCCTCCACCACCGACGCACAGTAGCAGCAGTGTGTGTACCATCTACAAGATGCACTGCAGCAACTCACCAAGGCTCCTTCGACAGCACCTTCCAAACCCACGACCGCTACCATCTAGAAGGACAAGGGCAGCACACACATGGGGAACACCCACCACCTGGAAGTTCCCCTCCGAGCCACTCATCATCCCGACTTGGGAATATATCGGCCGCTCCTTCACTGTCGCTGGGGTCAAAATCCTGGAACTCCCTCCCTAACAGCACTGTGGGTGTACCTACACCACAGGGACAAAATCCTGGAACTCCCTCCCTAACAGCACTGTGGGTGTACCTACACCACACAGACAAAATCCTGGAACTCCCTCCCTAACAGCGCTGTGGGTGTACCTACACCACACGGACAAAATCCTGGAACTCCCTCCCTAACAGCGCCGTGGGTGTACCTACACCACACGGACAAAATCCTGGAACTCCCTCCCTAACAGCGCCATGGGTGTACCTACACCACACGGGGACTGCAGCGGCTCAAGAAGGCGGCTCACCCACCCACCACCTTCTCAAGGGGGGCAATTAGGGACGGGTCAATAAATGCTGGGCCCGGCCAGCGAGGCCCACATCCCCGTGAATGGATAAAGGAAAAGAGCATCTGTTACATGCCCACCCGCTCCTCCAGACTGTCTACGTCCTCTTGAGGTTTATCCCCACCCTCCTCACGGTTCATAATAACTCCGAGTCCTCCGTTTTGGACCTAAAAAAAGAGTTTTTTTATTTCATTTTATTCGTTTTATATTTAAGGAGGGATAGGCTTGGATTGGAGGCAGTACAGTGAGGGTTCACTAGGCCGCTCACTGGGGCGAGAGAGGTTCTCTCCTGTGAGGAGAGGCTGAGGAAATTGGGTCTGTGTTTCTCCGGGGTTTAGAGAAATGAGAGGTTGTCGCGTTGAAACGTTCAGCGTCCTGAAGGGGCTGGACAGGTTAGAGACGGAGAGAGGTTGTTTCCCCCTGGCTGGGGAATCTAGGACAAAGGAGCACAGTCTCAGGATAAGGGGGGTCGGCCATTTTGGGCAGAGATGAGGAGAAATTTCTTCACTCGCAGGGTTGTGAATCTTTGGAATTCTCCACCCCAGAGGGTCGTGGATGACCCGTCACTGAATGGATTTAAGGCCGGGACGGACAGAATTTTGGACTCTCCGGGAATTAAGGGATTTGGGGAAGAGGAGGGAAAGTGGATTTGAGGTAGGAGAACGGCCATGATCGTACTGAATGGTGGAGCAGGCTCGAGGGGCCGAATGGCCTCCTCCTGATCCTAAGAGACACGAGGTGGGGGAGAAATTAATAAGGATGGACGTGAGAGAGGAAGGATTATTTTTTTTTGAAAAGGCAACATTCAGCCCCCCCTCCTCGAGCCTGTTACACAGGAACAGGAGGAGGCCCCATTCAGCCCTTCGAGCCTGTTACACAGGGACAGGAGGAGGCCCCATTCAGCCCTTCGAGCCTGTTACACAGGAACAGGAGGAGGCCCCCATTCAGCACCCCCTCCTCGAGTCTGTTACACAGGAACAGGAGGAGGCCCCATTCAGCCCCCCCTCCTCGAGCCTGTTACACAGGGACAGGAGGAGGCCCCATTCAGCACCCCCTCCTCGAGCCTGTTACACAGGAACAGGAGGAGGCCCCATTCAGCCCTTCGAGCCTGTTACACAGGGACAGGAGGAGGCCCCATTCAGCCCTTCGAGCCTGTTACACAGGGACAGGAGGAGGCCCCATTCAGCCCTTCGAGCCTGTTACACAGGAACAGGAGGAGGCCCCATTCAGCCCTTCGAGCCTGTTACACAGGGACAGGAGGAGGCCCCATTCAGCCCTTCGAGCCTGTTACACAGGAACAGGAGGAGGCCCATTTGGCCATCGAAGCATGTTCCAACATTCAGTGATCTGTATCCAAACTCTATCCACCCTCCTTATCTCCCTATCCCTTTATACCCATGTCCAGTAAAATCCTCTCAACCTGAGGCTTAAAAGGACTGATTCTGCTCCAGAACCTGGTGCTTTTCGTGGGAGAGAGAGTTCCGACACTTGTGCGGAAGCATTTCCCCTAACTTCCCTCCCGATCGACCTGGCTCCGGGTTTAACATTATGTCCTCTTATCCTCAACTCCCTCCCTACACTGAGAGTTCCTCTCTATCGAAACCTATCAATCCCCTTCAAAGTCCTCAATCAGATGCCCCCTTTACCATCAGTATCCCGGGAAATACACTCCTAGTTTCTGTAATCTGTTCATTACGTGACCATGTGCCCTCTGTGCACTGTGGGAGGGTCAGTACTGAGGGAGCGCCGCACTGTCGGAGGGTCAGTACTGAGGGAGTGCCGCACTGTCGGAGGGTCAGTACTGAGGGAGCGCCGCACTGTCGGAGGGTCAGTACTGAGGGAGTGCCGCACTGTCGGAGGGTCAGTACTGAGGGAGTGCCGCACTGTGGGAGGGTCAGTACTGAGGGAGCGCCGCACTGTCGGAGGGTCAGTACTGAGGGAGCGCCGCACTGTCGGAGGGTCAGTACTGAGGGAGCGCCGCACTGTCGGAGGGTCAGTACTGAGGGAGCGCCGCGCTGTCGGAGGGTCAGTACTGAGGGAGCGCCGCGCTGTCGGAGGGTCAGTACTGAGGGAGTGCCGCACTGTCAGAGGGTCAGTACTGAGGGAGTGCCGCACTGTCGGAGGGTCAGTACTGAGGGAGTGCTGCACTGTCGGAGGGTCAGTACTGAGGGAGTGCCGCACTGTCGGAGGGTCAGTACTGAGGGAGTGCCGCACTGTCGGAGGGTCAGTACTGAGGGAGTGCTGCACTGTCGGAGGGTCAGTACTGAGGGAATGCTGCACTGTCGGAGGGTCAGTGCTGAGGATGAGCTGCACTGTCGGAGGGTCAGTACTGAGGGAGCGCTGCACTGTCGGAGGGCCAGTACTGAGGGAGCGCCGCACTGTCGGAGGGTCAGTACTGAGGGAGTGCTGCACTGTCGGAGGGTCAGTACTGAGGGAGTGCTGCACTGTCGGAGGGTCAGTACTGAGGGAGTGCCGCACTGTCGGAGGGTCAGTACTGAGGGAGCGCCGCACTGTCAGAGGGTCAGTACTGAGGGAGTGCCGCACTGTCGGAGGGACAGTACTGAGGGCGCGCCGCACTGTCGGAGGGACAGTACTGAGGGTGAGCTGCACTGTCGGAGGGTCAGTACTGAGGGTGGGCTGTATTTGATTGTATTTAGATGTTAAAAAAGGCCCTATTGGCTTGACAGAAATGATCTAAAATGATTGGATTCGGGATAGGGGGTGGTCCTTCTGGTGTTCCAGTCCAAAATTTACCCGTCAACCCACCCCACTGCCCTGGCCTCGCCCATGTTTGTAGCCAGGCAAAGCTCATTGCTCACCAGCTCTCTCAGGAGGCCCTGTGGGGAGTAGAAGGAGATGTAGGAAAGGAAATCCTCTCCTTCTCTTCACCCACATTCCCCTCTCTCTCTCTGCCTCTTCCTCTCTTCCTCTTTTCCCACACATCTCCCTCTCTCTCTCTCTCTTTCTTTCTCCCACACATCCCCCTCTCTCTTTCTCTTCTCCCACACATCCCCCTCTCTCTCTTTCTCTTCTCCCGCACATCCCACTCTTCGTCTCTTTTCTTCCCTTCTCCCACACAGCCCCCTCTCTCTCTCTCTTTCTTTCTCTTCCCCCACACATCCCCCTCTCTCTCTCTCTTTTCTTCCCTTCTCCCACACATCCCCTTCTCTCTCTCTCTCTTTCTCTTCTACCACACATCCCCCTCTCTCTCTCTTTCTTTCTCTTCTCCCACACATCCCCCTCTCTCTCTCTCTTTCTCTTCTCCCGCACTTCCCTCTCTCTCTCACTCTCTTCTCCCACACATCCCCCTCTCTCTCTCTTTCTTTCTCTTCTCCCGCACATCCCCCTCTCTCTCTCTCTCTCTTTCTCTTCTCCCGCACATCCCCCTCTCTCTCTCTCTCTTTCTCTTCTCCCGCACATCCCCCTCTCTCTCTCTCTCTCTTTCTCTTCTCCCGCACATCCCCCTCTCTCTCTCTCATTCTCTTCTCCCACACATCCCCCTCTCTCTCTATCTTTCTCTTCTCCCGCACATCCCCCGCTCTCTCACTCTCTCTCATTCTCTTCTCCCGCACATCCCCCCCTCACTCTCTCTCTTTCACTTCTCCCGCACATCCCCCTTCGCTCTCTCTCTCTTTCTCTTCTCCTGCACATCCCCCTCTCTCTCTCTCTCTCTCTCTCTTTCTCCTCACCCGCACAACCCCCCCTCTCTCTCTCTTTCTCTTCTCCCGCACATCCCCCTCTCTCTCTCTCATTCTCTTCTCCCACACATCCCCCTCTCTCTCTCTCTCTTTCTCTTCTCCCGCACATCCCCCTCTCTCTCTCTCATTCTCTTCTCCCACACATCCCCCTCTCTCTCTCTCTTTTGAAATCATCTCCAGCACATCCCCCTCTCTCTCTCTCCTTCTCTTCTCCTGCACATCTCCCTCTCTCTCTCTCCTTCTCTTCTCCCGCACATCCCCCTCTCTCTCTCTTTCTTTCTCGTCTCCCACACATCCCCCCCTCTCTCTCTCTCTCTCCTTCTCTTCTCCCGCACATCCCCCTCTCTCTCTCTCTTTCGTTCTGTTCTCCCGCACATCCCCCTCTCTCTCACAATCTTTCTCTTCTCCCGCACATCCCCTCTCTCTCTCTCTTTCTTCCTCTTCTCCCGAACATCCCCCTGTCTCTCTGTTTCTCTTCTCCTGCACATCCCCCTCTCTCTCTCTCTCTCTCTTTCCCTTCTCCCGCACATGCCCCCTCTCTCTCTCTCTTTCTCTTCTCCCGCACATCCCCCTCTCCCTCTCTCTCTTTCTCTCTCTCCTCCCGCACATCCTCCTCTCTCTCTCTCTCTCTATCTCTTCTCCCGCACATCCCCCTCTCTCTCTCTTTCTCTTCTCCCGCACATCCCCCTCTCTCTCTCTCTTTCTTTCTCTTCTCCCGCACATCCCCCTCTCTCTCTCTCTTTCTCTTCTCCCGCGCATCCCCCTCTCTCTCTCTTTCTCTTCTCCCACACATCCCCCTCTCTCTCGCTCTCTTTCTCTTCTCCCGCACATCCCCCTCTCTCTCCCTCTTTCTCTTCTCCCGCACATCCCCCTCTCTCACTCTCTCTTTCTTTCTCTTCTCCCGCACTTCCCCCTCTCTCTCTCTTTCTTTCTCTTCTCCCGTACATCCCCCTCTCTCTCTCTCTCTTTCTCTTCTCCCACACATCCCCCTCTCTCTCTCTCTCTTTCTTTCTCTTCTCCCACACATCCCCCTCTCTATCTCTCTCTTTCTTTCTCTCCTCCCGCACATCCCCCTCTTTCTCTCACTCTTTCTCTTCTCCCGCACATCCCCCTCTCTCTCTCTGTCTTTCTCTTCTCCCCACATCCCCCTTTCTCTCTCTCTCTTTCTCTTCTTCCGCACATCCCCCGCTCTTTCTCTTTATTTCTCTTCTCCCGCACAACACCTCTCTCTCTCTCTCCCTTTCTTTCTCTTCTCCCGCACATCCTCCATTCTCTCTCTTTCACTTCTCCCGCACATCCCGCCCTCTCTCTCTCTCTCTTTCTCTTCTCCCGCAGATACCCCTCTCTCTCTCTTTCTCTTCTCCCGCACATCCACCCCCCTCTCTCTCTTTCTTTCTCTTCTCCCGCACATCCCCCTCTCTCTCTCTTTCTCTTCTCCCGCACATCCCCCTCTCTCTCACTTTCTTTCTCTTCTCCCGCACCTCCCCCTCTCTCTCTCTCTTTCACTTCTCCCGCACATCCCCCTCTCTCTCTCTCTCTTTCTCGTCTCCCGCACAGCCCCCTCTCTCTCTCTCTTTCTTTCTCTTCTCCCGCACATCCCCCCCTCTGTCTCTCTTTCTTTCTCTTCTCCCGCACATCGCCCTCTCTCTCTCTTTCTTTCTCTTCGCCCGCACATTCCCCCCTCTCACTCTCTTTCTTTCTCTTCTCCCGCACATCCCCCCCTCTCTCTCTTTCTTTCTCTTCTCCCGCACATCCCCCCCTCTCTCTCTCTCTTTCTCGTCTCCCGCACATCCCCCCCTCTCTCTCTTTCTTTCTCGTCTCCCGCACATCCCCCTCTCTCTCTCTTTCTTTCTCTTCTCCCGCACATCCCCCCCTCTGTCTCTCTTTCTTTCTCTTCTCCCGCACATCCACATCTCTCTATCTTTCTTTCTCTTTCTCTACTCCCGCACATCCTCCACCCTCTCTCTTTCTCTACTCCTGCACATCCCCCTCTCTCTCTCTTTTTTTCTCTACTCCCGCACATCCCCCACCCTCTCTCTCTCTTTCTCTTCCCCCGCACATCCCCCTCTCTCTCTCTCTTTCTCTTCTCCCGCACATCCCCCTCTCTCTTTCTTTCTCTTCTCCCGCACATCCCCCTCTCTCTCTCTCTCTTCCCCCGCACATCCCCGTCTCTCTCTCTCTTTCTCTTCCCCCTCACATCCCCCTCTCTCTCTCTCTCTTTCTCATCTCCCGCACATCCCCCTCTCTCTTTCTTTCTCTTCTCCCGCACATCCCCCCCTCTCTCTCTTTCCCTTCTCCCGCACATCCCCCCCTCTCTCTCTCTGTCTCTTCCCCCGGACATCCCCCTCTCTCTTTCTTTCTCTTCTCCCGCACATCCCCCTCTCTCTCTCTCTCTTTCTCATCTCCCGCACATCCCCCTCTCTCTTTCTTTCTCTTCTCCCGCAGATACCCCTCTCTCTCTCTTTCTTTCTCTTCCCCCGCACATCCGGCTCTCTCTTTCTCTTCCCTCGCACATCCTCCTCTCTATCTCTTTCTCTTCTCCCGCACATCCCCCTATCTCTCTCTTTCTTTCTCTTCTCCCGCACATCCCCCTCTCTCTCTCTTTCTTTCTCGTCTCCCGCACATCCCCGCCTCTCCCTCTCTTTCTTTCTCTTCCCCAGCACATTCCCGCCTCTCCCTCTCTTTCTTTCTCTTCTCCCGCACATCCCCCTCTCTCTCTCTTTCTCTTCTCCCGCACATCGCCCTCTCTCTCTCTCTCTTTCTCTCCACCCGCACAACCCCCTCTCTCTCTCTCTTTCTTTCACTTTTCCCGCACATCCCCCTCTCTCTCTCTTTCTTTCTCTTCACCCGCACATCCCCCTCTCTGTCTCTCTCTTTCCCTCCACCCGCACATCCCCCTCTCTCTCTCTCTTTCTCTTCTCCCGCACATCCCCCTCTCTCTCTCTTTCTATCTCTTCTCCCGCACATTCCCTCTCTCTCTCTCTCTTTCTCTTCTCCGCACATTCCCCCTCTCTCTCTTTCTTTCTCTTCTGCCGCACATCCCCCTCTCTCTCTTTCTTTCTCTTCTCCCGCACGTCCCCCCTTCTCACTCTATTTCTTTCCCTTCTCCCGCACATCCCCCCCTCTCTCTCTTTCTTTCTCTTCTCCCGCACATCCCCCCCTCTCTCTCTCTCTTTCTCTTCTCCCGCACATCCCCCCCTCTCTCTCTTTCTTTCTCGTCTCCCGCACATCCCCCTCTCTCTCACTTTCTTTCTCTTCTCCCGCACCTCCCCCTCTCTCTCTCTCTTTCTCTTCTCCCGCACATCCCCCCCTCTCTCTCTTTCTTTCTCGTCTCCCGCACATTCCCCTCTCTCTCTCTTTCTTTCTTTTCTCCCGCACATCCCCCCCTCTGTCTCTCTTTCTTTCTCTTCTCCCGCACATCCACCTCTCTCTCTCTTTCTTTCTCTTCTCCCGCACATCCCCCTCTCTCTTTCTTTCTTTCTCTTCTCCCGCGCATCCCCCTCTCTCTCTCTTTCTTTCTCTTCTCCCGCACATCAACCTCTCTCTCTCTATCTTTCTTTCTCTTCTCCCGCACATCCCCCCCTCTCTCTCTTTCTTTCTCGTCTCCCGCACATCCCCCTCTCTCTCACTTTCTTTCTCTTCTCCCGCACCTCCCCCTCTCTCTCTCTCTTTCTCTTCTCCCGCACATGCCCCCCTCTCTCTCTTTCTTTCTCGTCTCCCGCACATTCCCCTCTCTCTCTCTTTCTTTCTCTTCTCCCGCACATCCCCCCCTCTGTCTCTCTTTCTTTCTCTTCTCCCGCACATCCCCCCTCTGCCTCACTTTCTTTCTCTTCTCCCGCACATCCCCCTCTCTCTCTCTTTCTTTCTCTTCTCCAGCACGTCCCCCCCTTCTCACTCTATTTCTTTCTCTTCTCCCGCACATCCCCCCCTCTCTCTCTTTCTTTCTCTTCTCCCGCACATCCCCCCCTCACTCTCTCTCTTTCTCTTCTCCCGCACATCCCCCCATCTCTCTCTTTCTTTCTCGTCTCCCGCACATCCCCCTCTCTCTCACTTTCTTTCTCTTCTCCCGCACCTCCCCCTCTCTCTCTCTCTTTCTCTTCTCCCGCACATCCCCCCCTCTCTCTCTTTCTTTCTCGTCTCCCGCACATTCCCCTCTCTCTCTCTTTCTTTCTCTTCTCCCGCACATCCCCCCCTCTGTCTCTCTTTCTTTCTCTTCTCCCGCACATCCACCTCTCTCTCTCTTTCTTTCTCTTCTCCCGCACATCCCCCCCCCACACTCTCTTTCTTTCTCTTCTCCCGCACATCCCCCTCTCTCTTTCTTTCTTTCTCTTCTCCCGCGCATCCCCCTCTCTCTCTCTTTCTTTCTCTTCTCCCGCACATCAACCTCTCTCTCTCTATCTTTCTTTCTCTTCTCCCGCACATCCCCCTCTCTCTCTCTTTCTTTCTCTTCTCCCGCACATCCCCCTCCCTCTCACTCTCTTTCTCTTCTCCCGCACATCCCTCTCTCTCTCTCTCTCTCTCTTTCTCTACTCCCGCACATCGCCCACCCTCTCTCTCTCTTTCTCTTCTCCCGCACATCCCCCTCTCTCTTTCTTTCTTTCTCTTCTCCCGCGCATCCCCCTCTCTCTCTCTTTCTTTCTCCTCTCCCGCACATCAACCTCTCTCTCTCTATCTTTCTTTCTCTTCTCCCGCACATCCCCCTCTCTCTCTCTTTCTTTCTCTTCTCCCGCACATCCCCCTCCCTCTCACTCTCTTTCTCTTCTCCCGCACATCCCTCTCTCTCTCTCTCTCTCTCTTTCTCTACTCCCGCACATCGCCCACCCTCTCTCTCTCTTTCTCTTCTCCTGCACATCCCCCTCTCTCTCTCTTTCTTTCTCTCCTCCCGCACATCCCCAACTTCTCTCTCTCTTTCTCTTCCCCCGCACATCCCCCTCTCTCTCTCTCTTTCTCTTCTCCCGCACATCCCCCTCTCTCTTTCTTTCTCTTCTCCCGCACATCCCCCTCTCTCTCTCTCTTTCTCTTCCCCCGCACATCCCCGTCTCTCTCTCTCTTTCTCTTCCCCCTCACATCTCCCTCTCTCTCTCTCTCTCTTTCTCTTCTCCCGCACATCCCCCTCTCTCTTTCTTTCTCTTCTCCCGCACATCCCCCCCTCTCTCTCTTTCTCTTCTCCCGCACATCCCCCTCTCTCTCTCTCTCTCTGTCTCTTCCACCGTACATCCCCCTCTCTCTTTCTTTCTCTTCTCCCGCACATCCCCCTCTCTCTCTCTCTCTTTCTCTTCTCCCGCACATCCCCCTCTCTCTTTCTTTCTCTTCTCCCGCAGATACCCCTCTCTCTCTCTTTCTTTCTCTTCCCCCGCACATCCGGCTCTCTCTTTCGCTTTCTCTTCCTCGCACATCCCCCTCTCTATCTCTTTCTCTTCTCCCGCACATCCCCCTCTCTCTCTCTTTCTTTCTCTTCTCCCGCACATCCCCCTCTCTCTCTCTTTCTTTCTCTTCTCCCACACATCCCCCTCTCTCTCTCTCTTTCTCTCCACCCGCAGATCCCCCTCTCTCTCTCTTTCTCTCCACCCGCACATCCCCGCCTCTCCCTCTCTTTCTATCTCCTCTCCAGCACATTCCCGCCTCTCCCTCTCTTTCTTTCTCTTCTCCCGCACATCCCCCTCTCTCTCTCTTTCACTTCTCCCGCACATCGCCCTCTCTCTCTCTCTCTTTCTCTCCACGCGCACAACCCGCTCTCTCTCTCTCTTTCTTTCACTTTTCCCGCACATCCCCCTCTCTCTCTCTCTTTCTTTCTCTTCACCCGCACATCCCCCTCTCTGTCTCTCTCTTTCTCTCCACCCGCACATCCCCCTCTCTCTCTCTCTCTTTCTCTTCTCCCGCACATTCCCCCTCTCTCTCTTTCTTTCTCTTCTCCCGCACATCCCCCTCTCTCTCTTTCTTTCTCTTCTCCCACACATCCCCCTCTCTCTCTCTCTTTCTCTTCTCCCGCACATCCCTCTCTCTCTCCCTCTCTTCTCCCACACATCCCCCTCTCTCTCTCTTTCTTTCTCTTCTCCCGCACATCCCCCTCTCTCTCTCTTTCTTTCTCTTTGCCCGCACATTCCCTCTCTCTCTCTTTCTTTCTCTTCTCCCGCACATCCCTCTCTCTCTCTCTCTCTCTTTCTCATCTCCCGCACATTCCCCTCTCTCTCTTTCTTTCTCTTCTCCCGCAAATCCCTCTCTCTCTCTCTTTCTTTCTCTTCACTCGCACATCCCCCCCTCTCTCTCTTTCTTTCTTTTCTCCCGCACATCCCCCTCTCTCTCTCTCTCTTTCTCTTCTCCCGCACATTCCCTCTCTCTCTTTCTTTCTCTTCTCCCACACAACCCCCCTCTCTCTCTCTTTCTCTTCTCCCGCACGTTCCCTCTCTCTTTCTTTCTCTTCTCCCGCACATCCCTCTCTCTCTCTCTCTCTTTCTCATCTCCCGCACATCCCCCTCTCTCTCTTTCTTTCTCTTCTCCCGCACATCCCTCTCTCTCTCTCTGTCTTTCTCTTCACCCGCACATCCCCCTCTCTATCTCTTTCTTTCTTTTCTCCCGCACATTCCCCGCTCTCTCTCTTTCTTTCTCTTCTCCCGCACATGCCCCTCTCTCTCTCTATCTTTCTTTCTCTTCTCCCGCACATCCCCCTCTCTCTCTCTTTCTTTCTCTTCTCCCGCACATCCCCCTCCCTCTCACTCTCTTTCTCTTCTCCCGCACATCCCTCTCTCTCTCTCTCTCTCTTTCTCTACTCCCGCACATCCCCCAGCCTCTCTCTCTCTTTCTCTTCTCCTGCACATCCCCCTCTCTCTCTCTTTCTTTCTCTACTCCCGCACATCCCCCACCCTCTCTCTCTCTTTCTCTTCCCCCGCACATCCCCCTCTCTCTCTCTCTTTCTCTTCTCCCGCACATCCCCCTCTCTCTTTCTTTCTCTTCTCCCGCACATCCCCCTCTCTCTCTCTCTTTCTCTTCCCCCGCACATCCCCGTCTCTCTCTCTCTTTCTCTTCCCCCTCACATCCCCCTCTCTCTACCTCTCTTTCTCTTCTCCCGCACATCCCCCTCTCTCTTTCTTTCTCTTCTCCCGCACATCCACCCCTCTCTCTCTTTCTCTTCTCCCGCACATCCCCTCTCTCTCTCTCTCTCTTTCTCTTCTCCCGCACATCCCCCTCTCTCTCTCTTTCTTTCTCTTCTCCCGCACATCCCCCTCTCTCTCTCTTTCTCTTCTCCCGCACATCCCCCTCTCTCTCTCTCTTTCTCTCCACCCGCAGATCCCCCTCTCTCTCTCTTTCTCTCCACCCGCACATCCCCGCCTCTCCCTCTCTTTCTTTCTCTTCTCCAGCACATTCCCGCCTCTCCCTCTCTTTCTTTCTCTTCTCCCGCACATCCCCCTCTCTCTCTCTTTCTCTTCTCCCACACATTCCCCTCTCTCTCTCTTTCTCTTCTCCCGCACATCCCACTCCCTCTCTCTCTCTTTCACTTTTCCCGCACATCCCCCTCTCTCTCTCTTTCTTTCTCTTCACCCGCACATCCCCCTCTCTGTCTCTCTCTTTCTCTCCACCCGCACATCCCCCTCTCTCTCTCTCTCTTTCACTTCTCCCGCACATTCCCCCTCTCTCTCTTTCTTTCTCTTCTCCCGCACATCCCCCTCTCTCCCTTTCTTTCTCTTCTCCCACACATCCCCCTCTCTCTCTCTCTTTCTCTTCTCCCGCACATCCCTCTCTCTCTCTCTTTCTTTCTCTTCTCCCGCACATCCCCCTCTCTCTCTTTCTATCTCTTCTACCGCACAACCCCCTCTCTCTCTCTCTCTTTCTCTTCTCCCGCACATTCGCTCTCTCTCTCTCTCTTTCTCTTCTACCGCACATCCACCTCTCTCTCTCTCTCCTTCTCTTCTCCCACACATCCACCTCTCTCTCTCTCTCTCTTTCACTTCTCCCGCACATCCCCCTCTCTTTCTCTTTCTTTCTCTTCTCCCGCACATCCCCCTCCCTCTCGCTCTCTTTCTCTTCTCCCACACATCCCCCTCTCTCTCTCTCTTTCTCTTCTCCCGCACTTCCCTCTCTCTCTCACTCTCTTCTCCCACACATCCCCCTCTCTCTCTCTTTCTTTCACTTCTCCCGCACATCCCCCTCTCTCTCTCTTTCTTTCTCTATTCCCGCACATCACCCTCTCTCTCTTTCTTTCCCTTCTCCCGCACATCCCCCTCTCTCTCTCTCTTTCTTTCTCTTCTCCCGCACATCCCCCTCTCTCTCTCTTTCTCTTCTCCCGCACATCCCCCTCTCTCTCTCTTTCATTCACTTCTCCCGCACATCCCCCTCCCTCTCACTCTCTTTCTCTTCTCCCGCACATCCCTCTCTCTCTCTCTCTCTCTTTCTCTACTCCCGCACATCCCCCAGCCTCTCTCTCTCTTTCTCTTCTCCTGCACATCCCCCTCTCTCTCTCTTTCTTTCTCTACTCCCGCACATCCCCCACCCTCTCTCTCTCTTTCTC
Source organism: Cetorhinus maximus (assembly GCF_964194155.1). Taxonomy (NCBI): domain Eukaryota; kingdom Metazoa; phylum Chordata; class Chondrichthyes; order Lamniformes; family Cetorhinidae; genus Cetorhinus; species Cetorhinus maximus. The sequence continues at coordinate 15,512 of NW_027599638.1, forward strand.
TTCCCCCGCACATCCCCCTCTCTCTCTCTCTTTCTCTTCTCCCGCACATCCCCCTCTCTCTTTCTTTCTCTTCTCCCGCACATCCCCCTCTCTCTCTCTCTTTCTCTTCCCCCGCACATCCCCGTCTCTCTCTCTCTTTCTCTTCCCCCTCACATCCCCCTCTCTCTACCTCTCTTTCTCTTCTCCCGCACATCCCCCTCTCTCTTTCTTTCTCTTCTCCCGCACATCCACCCCTCTCTCTCTTTCTCTTCTCCCGCACATCCCCCTCTCTCTCTCTCTCTCTTTCTCTTCTCCCGCACATCCCCCTCTCTCTCTCTTTCTTTCTCTTCTCCCGCACATCCCCCTCTCTCTCTCTTTCTCTTCTCCCGCACATCCCCCTCTCTCTCTCTCTTTCTCTCCACCCGCAGATCCCCCTCTCTCTCTCTTTCTCTCCACCCGCACATCCCCGCCTCTCCTCTCTTTCTTTCTCTTCTCCAGCACATTCCCGCCTCTCCCTCTCTTTCTTTCTCTTCTCCCGCACATCCCCCTCTCTCTCTCTTTCTCTTCTCCCACACATTCCCCTCTCTCTCTCTTTCTCTTCTCCCGCACATCCCACTCCTCTCTCTCTCTTTCACTTTTCCCGCACATCCCCCTCTCTCTCTCTTTCTTTCTCTTCACCCGCACATCCCCCTCTCTGTCTCTCTCTTTCTCTCCACCCGCACATCCCCCTCTCTCTCTCTCTCTTTCACTTCTCCCGCACATTCCCCCTCTCTCTCTTTCTTTCTCTTCTCCCGCACATCCCCCTCTCTCCCTTTCTTTCTCTTCTCCCACACATCCCCCTCTCTCTCTCTCTTTCTCTTCTCCCGCACATCTCTCTCTCTCTCTCTTTCTTTCTCTTCTCCCGCACATCCCCCTCTCTCTCTTTCTATCTCTTCTACCGCACAACCCCCTCTCTCTCTCTCTCTTTCTCTTCTCCCGCACATTCGCTCTCTCTCTCTCTCTTTCTCTTCTACCGCACATCCACCTCTCTCTCTCTCTCCTTCTCTTCTCCCACACATCCACCTCTCTCTCTCTCTCTCTTTCACTTCTCCCGCACATCCCCCTCTCTTTCTCTTTCTTTCTCTTCTCCCGCACATCCCCCTCCCTCTCGCTCTCTTTCTCTTCTCCCACACATCCCCCTCTCTCTCTCTCTTTCTCTTCTCCCGCACTTCCCTCTCTCTCTCACTCTCTTCTCCCACACATCCCCCTCTCTCTCTCTCTTTCTTTCACTTCTCCCGCACATCCCCCTCTCTCTCTCTTTCTTTCTCTATTCCCGCACATCACCCTCTCTCTCTTTCTTTCCCTTCTCCCGCACATCCCCCTCTCTCTCTCTCTTTCTTTCTCTTCTCCCGCACATCCCCCTCTCTCTCTCTTTCTCTTCTCCCGCACATCCCCTCTCTCTCTCTTTCATTCACTTCTCACGCACATCCCCTCTCTCTCTCTCTCTTTTTCTTCTCCCACACATCCCCCTCTCTCTCTCTTTCTTTCACTTCTCCCGCACATCCCCCTCTCTCTCTCTTTCTTTCTCTTCTCCCGTACATCCCCCTCTCTCTCTCTTTCATTCTCTTCTCACGCACATCCCCTCTCTCTCTCTCTCTTTTTCTTCTCCCACACATCCCCCTCTCTCTCTCTTTCTTTCACTTCTCCCGCACATCCCCCTCTCTCTCTCTTTCTTTCTCTTCTCCCGCAAATCCCTCTCTCTCTCTCTTTCTTTCTCTTCACCCGCACATCCCCCTCTCTCTCTCTTTCTTTCTTTTCTCCCGCACATCCCCCTCTCTCTCTCTCTCTTTCTCTTCTCCCACACATCCCCCTCTCTCTCTCTCTTTCTCTTCTCCCGCACATTCCCTCTCTCTTTCTTTCTCTTCTCCCGCACATCCCTCTCTCTCTCTCTCTTTCTCATCTCCCGCAAATCCCCCTCTCTCTCTTTCTTTCTCTTCTCCTGCACATCCCTCTCTCTCTCTCTTTCCTTCTCTTCACCCGCACATCCCCCTCTCTATCTCTTTCTTTCTTTTCTCCCGCACATTCCCCTTTCTCTCTCTTCTTTCTCTTCTCCCGCACATGCCCCTCTTTCTCTCTTTCTCTTCTACCGCACATCCCCACCTCTCTCTCTCTCTCTCTTTCTGTTCTCCCGCACATCCCCCTCACCCCCACTCTCTCTCTCTCTCTTTCTCTTCTCCCGCACATCCCCCCCTCTCTCTTTTTCTTTCTCTTCTCCCGCACATTCCCCTCTCTCTCTCTCTCTTTCTTTCTCTTCTCCCGCACATTCCCCTCTCTCTCTCTTTCTTTCTGTTCTCCCGCACATCCCCCCCCTCTCTCTCTTTCTCTTCTCCTGCACATCCCCCCTCTCTCTCTCTTTCTTTCTCTACTCCCGCACATCCCCAACTTCTCTCTCTCTTTCTCTTCCCCCGCACATCCCCCTCTCTCTCTCTCTTTCTCTTCTCCCGCACATCCCTCTCTCTTTCATTCTCTTCTCCCGCACATCCCCCTCTCTCTCTCTCTTTCTCTTCCCCCGCACATCCCCGTCTCTCTCTCTCTTTCTCTTCCCCCTGACATCTCCCTCTCTCTCTCTCTCTTTCTCTTCTCCCGCACATCCCCCTCTCTCTTTCTTTCTCTTCTCCCGCACATCCCCCCCTCTCTCTCTTTCTCTTCTCCCGCACATCCCCCTCTCTCTCTCTCTCTCTGTCTCTTCCCCCGTACATCCCCCTCTCTCTTTCTTTCTCTTCTCCCGCACATCCCCCTCTCTCTCTCTCTCTTTCTCTTCTCCCGCACATCCCCCTCTCTCTTTCTTTCTCTTCTCCCGCAGATACCCCTCTCTCTCTCTTTCTTTCTCTTCCCCCGCACATCCGGCTCTCTCTTTCTCTTTCTCTTCCCTCGCACATCCCCCTCTCTATCTCTTTCTCTTCTCCCGCACATCCCCCTCTCTCTCTTTTTCTTTCTCTTCTCCCGCACATCCCCCTCTCTCTCTCTTTCTTTCTCTTCTCCCACACATCCCCCTCTCTCTCTCTCTTTCTCTCCACCCGCAGATCCCCCTCTCTCTCTCTTTCTCTCCACCCGCACATCCGCGCCTCTCCCTCTCTTTCTTTCTCTTCTCCAGCACATTCCCGCCTCTCCCTCTCTTTCTTTCTCTTCTCCCGCACATCCCCTCTCTCTCTCTTTCACTTCTCCCGCACATCGCCCTCTCTCTCTCTCTCTTTCTCTCCACCCGCACAACCCGCTCTCTCTCTCTCTTTCTTTCACTTTTCCCGCACATCCCCCTCTCTCTCTCTTTCTTTCTCTTCACCCGCACATCCCCCTCTCTGTCTCTCTCTTTCTCTCCACCCGCACATCCCCCTCTCTCTCTCTCTCTTTCTCTTCTCCCGCACATTCCCCCTCTCTCTCTTTCTACTCTTCTCCCGCACATCCCCCTCTCTCTCTTTCTTTCTCTTCTCCCACACATCCCCCTCTCTCTCTCTCTTTCTCTTCTCCCGCACATCCCTCTCTCTCTCCCTCTCTTCTCCCACACATCCCCCTCTCTCTCTCTTTCTTTCTCTTCTCCCGCACATCCCCCTCTCTCTCTCTTTCTTTCTCTTTGCCCGCACATTCCCTCTCTCTATCTTTCTTTCTGTTCTCCCGCACATCCCTCTCTCTCTCTCTCTTTCTCATCTCCCGCACATTCCCCTCTCTCTCTTTCTTCCTCTTCTCCCGGAAATCCCTCTCTCTCTCTTTCTTTCTCTTCACTCGCACATCCCCCCCTCTCTCTCTTTCTTTCTTTTCTCCCGCACATCCCCTCTCTCTCTCTCTCTTTCTCTTCTCCCGCACATTCCCTCTCTCTCTTTCTTTCTCTTCTCCCACACATCCCCCTCTCTCTCTCTCTTTCTCTTCTCCCGCACATTCCCTCTCTCTTTCTTTCTCTTCTCCGCACATCCCTCTCTCTCTCTCTCTCTTTCTCATCTCCTACACATCCCCCTCTCTCTCTTTCTTTCTCTTCTCCCGCACATCCCTCTCTCTCTCTCTTTCTTTCTCTTCCCCCGCACATCCCCGTCTCTCTCTCTCTTTCTCTTCCCCCTCACATCCCCCTCTCTTTCCCTCTCTTTCTCTTCTCCCGCACATCCCCCTCTCTCTCTCTCTCTCTCTCCCGCACATCCACCCCTCTCTCTCTTTCTCATCTCCCGCACATCCCCCTCTCTCTCTCTATCTCTTTCTCATCTCCCGCACATCCCCCTCTCTCTTTCTTTCTTTCTCTTCTCCCGCACATCCCCCTCTCTCTCTCTTTCTTTCTCTTCTCCCGCACATCCCCCTCTCTCTCTCTCTTTCTCTCCACCCGCAGATCCCCCTCTCTCTCTCTTTCTCTCCACCCGCACATCCCCGCCTCTCCCTCTCTTTCTTTCTCTTCTCCAGCACATTCCCGCCTCTCCCTCTCTTTCTTTCTCTTCTCCCGCACATCCCCCTCTCTCTCTCTTTCTCTTCTCCCACACATTCCCCTCTCTCTCTCTTTCTCTTCTCCCGCACATCCCCCTCCCTCTCTCTCTCTTTCACTTTTCCCACACATCCCCCTCTCTCTCTTTCTTTCTCTTCACCCGCACATCCCTCTCTCTGTCTCTCTCTTTCTCTCCACCCGCACATCCCCCTCTCCCTCTCTCTCTTTCACTTCTCCCGCACATTCCTCCTCTCTCTCTTTCTTTCTCTTCTCCCGCACATCCCCTCTCTCTCTTTCTTTCTCTTCTCCCAGACATCCCCCTCTCTCTCTCTCTTTCTCTTCTCCCGCACATCCCTCTCTCTCTCCCTCTCTTCTCCCGCACATCCCTCTCTCTCTCTCTCTTTCTTTCTCTTCACCCGCACATCCCCCTCTCTATCTCTTTCTTTCTTTTCTCCCGCACATCCCCCTCTCTCTCTCTTTCTCTTCTCCCGCACATCCCCCTCTCTCTCACTTTCTTTCTCTTCTCCCGCACCTCCCCCTCTCTCTCTCTCTTTCACTTCTCCCGCACATCCCCCTCTCTCTCTCTCTCTTTCTCGCCTCCCGCACATCCCCCTCTCTCTCTCTTTCTTTCTCTTCTCCCGCACATCCCCCTCTCTCTCTCTCTCTATTTCTTTCTCTTCTCCCGCACATCCCCCTCTCTCTCTCTTTCTTTCTCTTCTCCCGTACATCCCCCTCTCTCTCTCTTTCATTCTCTTCTCACGCACATCCCCTCTCTCTCTCTCTCTTTTTCTTCTCCCACACATCCCCCTCTCTCTCTCTTTCTTTCACTTCTCCCGCACATCCCCCTCTCTCTCTCTTTCTTTCTCTTCTCCCGCAAATCCCTCTCTCTCTCTCTTTCTTTCTCTTCACCCGCACATCCCCCTCTCTCTCTCTTTCTTTCTTTTCTCCCGCACATCCCCCTCTCTCTCTCTCTCTTTCTCTTCTCCCACACATCCCCCTCTCTCTCTCTCTTTCTCTTCTCCCGCACATTCCCTCTCTCTTTCTTTCTCTTCTCCCGCACATCCCTCTCTCTCTCTCTCTCTTTCTCATCTCCCGCAAATCCCCCTCTCTCTCTTTATTTCTCTTCTCCTGCACATCCCTCTCTCTCTCTCTTTCCTTCTCTTCACCCGCACATCCCCCTCTCTATCTCTTTCTTTCTTTTCTCCCGCACATTCCCCTTTCTCTCTCTTTCTTTCTCTTCTCCCGCACATGCCCCTCTTTCTCTCTTTCTCTTCTACCGCACATCCCCACCTCTCTCTCTCTCTCTTTCTGTTCTCCCGCACATCCCCCTCACCCCCACTCTCTCTCTCTCTCTTTCTCTTCTCCCGCACATCCCCCCCTCTCTCTTTTTCTTTCTCTTCTCCCGCACATTCCCTCTCTCTCTCTCTCTTTCTTTCTCTTCTCCCGCACATTCCCTCTCTCTCTCTTTCTTTCTGTTCTCCCGCACATCCCCCCCCTCTCTCTCTTTCTCTTCTCCTGCACATCCCCCTCTCTCTCTCTTTCTTTCTCTACTCCCGCACATCCCCAACTTCTCTCTCTCTTTCTCTTCCCCCGCACATCCCCCTCTCTCTCTCTCTTTCTCTTCTCCCGCACATCCCTCTCTCTTTCATTCTCTTCTCCCGCACATCCCCCTCTCTCTCTCTCTTTCTCTTCCCCCGCACATCCCCGTCTCTCTCTCTCTTTCTCTTCCCCCTGACATCTCCCTCTCTCTCTCTCTCTTTCTCTTCTCCCGCACATCCCCCTCTCTCTTTCTTTCTCTTCTCCCGCACATCCCCCCCTCTCTCTCTTTCTCTTCTCCCGCACATCCCCCTCTCTCTCTCTCTCTCTGTCTCTTCCCCCGTACATCCCCCTCTCTCTTTCTTTCTCTTCTCCCGCACATCCCCCTCTCTCTCTCTCTCTTTCTCTTCTCCCGCACATCCCCCTCTCTCTTTCTTTCTCTTCTCCCGCAGATACCCCTCTCTCTCTCTTTCTTTCTCTTCCCCCGCACATCCGGCTCTCTCTTTCTCTTTCTCTTCCCTCGCACATCCCCCTCTCTATCTCTTTCTCTTCTCCCGCACATCCCCCTCTCTCTCTTTTTCTTTCTCTTCTCCCGCACATCCCCCTCTCTCTCTCTTTCTTTCTCTTCTCCCACACATCCCCCTCTCTCTCTCTCTTTCTCTCCACCCGCAGATCCCCCTCTCTCTCTCTTTCTCTCCACCCGCACATCCGCGCCTCTCCCTCTCTTTCTTTCTCTTCTCCAGCACATTCCCGCCTCTCCCTCTCTTTCTTTCTCTTCTCCCGCACATCCCCCTCTCTCTCTCTTTCACTTCTCCCGCACATCGCCCTCTCTCTCTCTCTCTTTCTCTCCACCCGCACAACCCGCTCTCTCTCTCTCTTTCTTTCACTTTTCCCGCACATCCCCCTCTCTCTCTCTTTCTTTCTCTTCACCCGCACATCCCCCTCTCTGTCTCTCTCTTTCTCTCCACCCGCACATCCCCCTCTCTCTCTCTCTCTTTCTCTTCTCCCGCACATTCCCCCTCTCTCTCTTTCTTACTCTTCTCCCGCACATCCCCCTCTCTCTCTTTCTTTCTCTTCTCCCACACATCCCCCTCTCTCTCTCTCTTTCTCTTCTCCCGCACATCCCTCTCTCTTTCCCTCTCTTCTCCCACACATCCCCCTCTCTCTCTCTTTCTTTCTCTTCTCCCGCACATCCCCCTCTCTCTCTCTTTCTTTCTCTTTGCCCGCACATTCCCTCTCTCTATCTTTCTTTCTGTTCTCCCGCACATCCCTCTCTCTCTCTCTCTTTCTCATCTCCCGCACATTCCCCTCTCTCTCTTTCTTCCTCTTCTCCCGGAAATCCCTCTCTCTCTCTTTCTTTCTCTTCACTCGCACATCCCCCCTCTCTCTCTTTCTTTCTTTTCTCCCGCACATCCCCCTCTCTCTCTCTCTCTTTCTCTTCTCCCGCACATCCCCCTCTCTCTCTCTTTCTCTTCTCCCACACATTCCCCTCTCTCTCTCTCTTTCTCTTCTCCCGCACATCCCCCTCCCTCTCGCTCTCTTTCACTTTTCCCACACATCCCCCTCTCTCTCTCTTTCTTTCTCTTCACCCGCACATCCCTCTCTCTGTCTCTCTCTTTCTCTCCACCCGCACATCCCCTCTCCCTCTCTCTCTTTCACTTCTCCCGCACATTCCCCCTCTCTCTCTTTCTTTCTCTTCTCCCGCACATCCCCTCTCTCTCTTTCTTTCTCTTCTCCCAGACATCCCCTCTCTCTCTCTCTTTCTCTTCTCCCGCACATCCCTCTCTCTCTCCCTCTCTTCTCCCGCACATCCCTCTCTCTCTCTCTCTTTCTTTCTCTTCACCCGCACATCCCCCTCTCTATCTCTTTCTTTCTTTTCTCCCGCACATCCCCCTCTCTCTCTCTTTCTCTTCTCCCGCACATCCCCCTCTCTCTCACTTTCTTTCTCTTCTCCCGCACCTCCCCCTCTCTCTCTCTCTTTCACATCTCCCGCACATCCCCCTCTCTCTCTCTCTCTTTCTCGCCTCCCGCACATCCCCCTCTCTCTCTCTTTCTTTCTCTTCTCCCGCACATCCCCCCTCTGCCTCTCTTTCTTTCTCTTCTCCCGCACATCCCCCTCTCTCTCTCTTTCTTTCTCTTCTCCCGCACGTCCCCCCTTCTCACTCTATTTCTTTCTCTTCTCCCGCACATCCCCCCCTCTCTCTCTT
>NW_027599639.1:5000-20000 GCF_964194155.1 Cetorhinus maximus
GTGAAACTTTGTGATTTTTTGTTTTGCTGCTCATAAATACAATTTTCTTATTTGTAAAACAACGGAAGCAACCTGTTGGCGCTCGCACGGAGAGGAAATGCCGACCGGCGTGCGTCGCCTGCGTTCAAAAGGGTTCTGGGCACGCACACAGTGTTGACTCTGTCCATGTCAAACACTCTATAGTGTGCAACCCAAGGGGACTCAGGCACCCCCGCCCCAAAGGTGCCTGTGAACAGACTTTGTATTTTTATTTTTCATCATCAAGTACACCGCCAGGTGACACTTTGTGATTTTTTTTGTTCATAAATACACATGTATATATATATATATATTTGACACTTTGTCATTTTGTCTGTTCTTTTCGCCACACGCCATGTTTATTAAACCAGGGTTACCACCGGTCTGGACCCTGGCCGATATTTCAGACCGACAACGGAGTTCGGAAAGCCCGCACAAATTCATCTTAAATCCTCATATAGGACTTCCGAGAGCTCTTTGAAAGGTATTCTATTTGAAAACGCTTACCACCCTCAAAGTCGCACTTTTCTGGGCATTTTTAAAGTGTGACCGTTGTCTGAAAATGTTCTGAAAATCGTGTCCCCGAAAATCTCCGGGTACCCCGCCAACCTCCCCTGCCAACAATTGCAACCGTAAGGTCGGGCGGTAGGCCTACCGTCCAGGAGGCCCCAAAGCCCGCAAAACGCCATTTTGCCATTTTCTCATCGGGACTTCCGAGGGGAACTCATTAACGAGCTCCAGGAGTGGTATGCCAGAAATTGCAACTTGACCCGTCGCCGGGCACACCCGCTACTCTCTGCGGGAATACCCCCACCGGGTGCCGGGTAAAGGCCTCGGATCTGACCTCATGGACTTCCGTCTGTGCACGGATTTTGCTCTCGCGGGCCCAAGAGCCTCATTGCCCGGCCTGCCAATGCAACCCGAGGTCCATTGGCCTCATTGGTTAATTATTTCTCGAGAAAACACTTTGCCTCTCCGCCAGAGACTAAGTCCAATTGGTTAACCATTTCTCATGGCCGCAATTTGCCTGCTGTTCACAGACTAAGTCCAATTGGTTAACCATTTCTCAGGAAAACACTTTGCCTCTCTGCCAGAGACTAAGTCCAATTGGTTAACCATTTCTCAGGAAAACGCTTTGCCTCTCTGCCAGAGACTAAGTCCAATTGGTTAACCATTTCTCTTGAAAACACTTTGCCTCTCTGCCAGAGACTAAGTCCAATTGGTTATCCATTTCTCGTGAAAACACTTTGCCTCTCTGCCAGAGACTAAGTCCAATTGGTTAACCATTTCTCGTGAATACACTTTGTCTCTCTGCCAGAGACTAAGTCCAATTGGTTAACCATTTCTCGTGAAAACACTTTGTCTCTCCGCCAGAGACGAAGTCCAATTGGTTAATCATTTCTCAAGGCCACAATTTGCCTGCCGTTCAGAGACCAAGTCCAATTGGTTAACCATTTCTCTTGAAAACACTTTGCCTCTCTGCCAGAGACTAAGTCCAATTGGTTAACCATTTCTCGTGAAAACACTTTGTCTCTCCTCCAGAGACTAAGTCCAATTGGTTAACCATTTCTCTTGAAAACACTTTGTCTCTCCGCCAGAGACTAAGTCCAATGGGTTAACCATTTCTCGTGAAAACACTTTGCCTCTCTGCCAGAGACTAAGTCCAATTGGTTAACCATTTCTCGTGAAAACACTTTGCCTCTCTGCCAGAGACTAAGTCCAATTGGTTATCCATTTCTCTTGAAAACACTTTGTCTCTCCGCCAGAGACTAACTCCAATTGGTTAACCATTTCTCGTGAAAACACTTTGCCTCTCTGCCAGAGACTAAGTCCAATTGGTTAACCATTTCTCGTGAAAACACTTTGCCTCTCTGCCAGAGACTAAGTCCAATTGGTTAACCATTTCTCGTGAAAATACTTGGTCTCTCCGCCAGAGACTAAGTCCAATTGGTTAATCATTTCTCAAGGCCACAATTTGCCTGCCGTTCAGAGAAAAAGTCCAATTGGTTAACCATTTCTCTTGAAAACACTTTGCCTCTCTGCCAGAGACAAAGTCCAATTGGTTAACCATTTCTCTTGAAAACACTTTGTCTCTCCGCCAGAGACTAAGTCCAATTGGTTAACCATTTCTCTTGAAAACACTTTGCCTCTCTGCCAGAGACTAAGTCCAATTGGTTAACCATTTCTCAGGGGCTCACCGAGGGCAATCTGTAACGTCTCGCGGGCCCGGGGGCCCCTTTGCACGGCCTGCCAATGCAATCCGAGCCGCACTGTCCTTCGTTTGGTTAACCATTTCTCAGGGGCACACCGAGGGCACCCTGCATTGTCTCGCGGGCCCGGAGGCCACTTTGCACGGCCTGCCAACGCAATGCGAGGTGCTTCGCCCTTGGCCGCCTTCCCGGCCGGCTTCGGGACGTTTCGGGGGCTCTCACCGGGGCAAATCCGGTCCCCCGGGCGATTAGGAGGCCTCCCCGGGCAGGCCCGGGCTTCAGGCCGCCGCTTTTCCATCCCGGCCGAAAGAGGCGAAAAATGCCGAAAATGGCCAAAAATGGCCGCCGGCAGGGCCTCTCGGTCGGTTTGGCGGCAGCCTGGGTCGGTCCCTGCAGACCTGGAGGCTCGAGAAGGTTTTTGGCGATGTCGACCGATTCTCGATTTGCCACCTCCTACTATTCTGCAGGTACCCCGCCAACCTCCCCTGCCGACAATTCCAACCGTAAGGTCGGGCGGTAGTCCTACCGACGAAGAGGCCCCAAAGCCCGCAAAACGCCATTTTGCCCTTTCCTCATCGGGACTTCCGCGGGGAACTCATTAACCAGCTCCATGAGTGGCATGCCAGAAATTGCAACTTGACCCGTCGCCGGGCAGATTCGCTACTCTCTGCGGGAATACCCCCACCGGGTGCCGGGTAAAGGCCTCGGATCTGACCTCATGGACTTCCGTCTGTGCACGGATTTTGCTCTCGCGGGCCCAAGAGCCTCATTGCCCGGCCTGCCAATGCAACCCGAGGTCCATTGGCCTCATTGGTTAATTATTTCTCGAGAAAACACTTTGCCTCTCCGCCAGAGACTAAGTCCAATTGGTTAATCATTTCTCAAGGCCACAATTTGCCTGCCGTTCAGAGACTAAGTCCAATTGGTTAACCATTTCTCTTGAAAACACTTTGCCTCTCTGCCAGAGACTAAGTCCAATTGGTTAACCATTTCTCTTGAAAACACTTTGCCTCTCTGCCAGAGACTAAGTCCAATTGGTTAACCATTTCTCGTGAAAACACTTTGCCTCTCTGCCAGAGACTAAGTCCAATTGGTTATCCATTTCTCTGGAAAACACTTTGTCTCTCCGCCAGAGACTAAGTCCAATTGGTTAACCATTTCTCTTGAAAACACTTTGCCTCTCTGCCAGAGACTAAGTCCAATTGGTTAACCATTTCTCGTGAAAACACTTTGCCTCTCTGCCAGAGACTAAGTCCAATTGGTTAACCATTTCTCAGGGGCTCACCGAGGGCAATCTGTAACGTCTCGCGGGCCCGGGGGCCCCTTTGCACGGCCTGCCAATGCAATCCGAGCCGCACTGTCCTTCGTTTGGTTAACCATTTCTCAGGGGCACACCGAGGGCACCCTGCATTGTCTCGCGGGCCCGGAGGCCACTTTGCACGGCCTGCCAACGCAATGCGAGGTGCTTCGCCCTTGGCCGCCTTCCCGGCCGGCTTCGGGACGTTTCGGGGGCTCTCACCGGGGCAAATCCGGTCCCCCGGGCGATTAGGAGGCCTCCCCGGGCAGGCCCGGGCTTCAGGCCGCCGCTTTTCCATCCCGGCCGAAAGAGGCGAAAAATGCCGAAAATGGCCAAAAATGGCCGCCGGCAGGGCCTCTCGGTCGGTTTGGCGGCAGCCTGGGTCGGTCCCTGCAGACCTGGAGGCTCGAGAAGGTTTTTGGCGATGTCGACCGATTCTCGATTTGCCACCTCCTACTATTCTGCAGGTACCCCGCCAACCTCCCCTGCCGACAATTCCAACCGTAAGGTCGGGCGGTAGTCCTACCGACGAAGAGGCCCCAAAGCCCGCAAAACGCCATTTTGCCCTTTCCTCATCGGGACTTCCGCGGGGAACTCATTAACCAGCTCCATGAGTGGCATGCCAGAAATTGCAACTTGACCCGTCGCCGGGCAGATTCGCTACTCTCTGCGGGAATACCCCCACCGGGTGCCGGGTAAAGGCCTCGGATCTGACCTCATGGACTTCCGTCTGTGCACGGATTTTGCTCTCGCGGGCCCAAGAGCCTCATTGCCCGGCCTGCCAATGCAACCCGAGGTCCATTGGCCTCATTGGTTAATTATTTCTCGAGAAAACACTTTGCCTCTCCGCCAGAGACTAAGTCCAATTGGTTAATCATTTCTCAAGGCCACAATTTGCCTGCCGTTCAGAGACTAAGTCCAATTGGTTAACCATTTCTCTTGAAAACACTTTGCCTCTCTGCCAGAGACTAAGTCCAATTGGTTAACCATTTCTCTTGAAAACACTTTGCCTCTCTGCCAGAGACGAAGTCCAATTGGTTAACCATTTCTCGTGAAAACACTTTGCCTCTCTGCCAGAGACTAAGTCCAATTGGTTATCCATTTCTCTGGAAAACACTTTGTCTCTCCGCCAGAGACTAAGTCCAATTGGTTAACCATTTCTCTTGAAAACACTTTGCCTCTCTGCCAGAGACTAAGTCCAATTGGTTAACCATTTCTCGTGAAAACACTTTGCCTCTCTGCCAGAGACTAAGTCCAATTGGTTATCCATTTCTCTGGAAAACACTTTGTCTCTCCGCCAGAGACTAAGTCCAATTGGTTAACCATTTCTCGTGAAAACACTTTGCCTCTCCGCCAGAGACTAAGTCCAATTGGTTAATCATTTCTCAAGGCCACAATTTGCCTGCCGTTCAGAGACCAAGTCCAATTGGTTAACCATTTCTCTTGAAAACACTTTGCCTCTCTGCCAGAGACGAAGTCCAATTGGTTAACCATTTCTCTTGAAAACACTTTGTCTCTCCGCCAGAGACTAAGTCCAATTGGTTACCCATTTCTCTTGAAAACACTTTGCCTCTCTGCCAGAGACTAAGTCCAATTGGTTAACCATTTCTCGTGAAAACACTTTGCCTCTCTGCCAGAGACTAAGTCCAATTGGTTATCCATTTCTCTGGAAAACACTTTGTCTCTCCGCCAGAGACTAAGTCCAATTGGTTAACCATTTCTCTTGAAAACACTTTGCCTCTCTGCCAGAGACTAAGTCCAATTGGTTAACCATTTCTCGTGAAAACACTTTGCCTCTCTGCCAGAGACTAAGTCCAATTGGTTAACCATTTCTCAGGGGCTCACCGAGGGCAATCTGTAACGTCTCGCGGGCCCGGGGGCCCCTTTGCACGGCCTGCCAATGCAATCCGAGCCGCACTGTCCTTCGTTTGGTTAACCATTTCTCAGGGGCACACCGAGGGCACCCTGCATTGTCTCGCGGGCCCGGAGGCCACTTTGCACGGCCTGCCAACGCAATGCGAGGTGCTTCGCCCTTGGCCGCCTTCCCGGCCGGCTTCGGGACGTTTCGGGGGCTCTCACCGGGGCAAATCCGGTCCCCCGGGCGATTAGGAGGCCTCCCCGGGCAGGCCCGGGCTTCAGGCCGCCGCTTTTCCATCCCGGCCGAAAGAGGCGAAAAATGCCGAAAATGGCCAAAAATGGCCGCCGGCAGGGCCTCTCGGTCGGTTTGGCGGCAGCCTGGGTCGGTCCCTGCAGACCTGGAGGCTCGAGAAGGTTTTTGGCGATGTCGACCGATTCTCGATTTGCCACCTCCTACTATTCTGCAGGTACCCCGCCAACCTCCCCTGCCGACAATTCCAACCGTAAGGTCGGGCGGTAGTCCTACCGACGAAGAGGCCCCAAAGCCCGCAAAACGCCATTTTGCCCTTTCCTCATCGGGACTTCCGCGGGGAACTCATTAACCAGCTCCATGAGTGGCATGCCAGAAATTGCAACTTGACCCGTCGCCGGGCAGATTCGCTACTCTCTGCGGGAATACCCCCACCGGGTGCCGGGTAAAGGCCTCGGATCTGACCTCATGGACTTCCGTCTGTGCACGGATTTTGCTCTCGCGGGCCCAAGAGCCTCATTGCCCGGCCTGCCAATGCAACCCGAGGTCCATTGGCCTCATTGGTTAATTATTTCTCGAGAAAACACTTTGCCTCTCCGCCAGAGACTAAGTCCAATTGGTTAATCATTTCTCAAGGCCACAATTTGCCTGCCGTTCAGAGACTAAGTCCAATTGGTTAACCATTTCTCTTGAAAACACTTTGCCTCTCTGCCAGAGACTAAGTCCAATTGGTTAACCATTTCTCTTGAAAACACTTTGCCTCTCTGCCAGAGACGAAGTCCAATTGGTTAACCATTTCTCGTGAAAACACTTTGCCTCTCTGCCAGAGACTAAGTCCAATTGGTTATCCATTTCTCTGGAAAACACTTTGTCTCTCCGCCAGAGACTAAGTCCAATTGGTTAACCATTTCTCTTGAAAACACTTTGCCTCTCTGCCAGAGACTAAGTCCAATTGGTTAACCATTTCTCGTGAAAACACTTTGCCTCTCTGCCAGAGACTAAGTCCAATTGGTTATCCATTTCTCTGGAAAACACTTTGTCTCTCCGCCAGAGACTAAGTCCAATTGGTTAACCATTTCTCGTGAAAACACTTTGCCTCTCCGCCAGAGACTAAGTCCAATTGGTTAATCATTTCTCAAGGCCACAATTTGCCTGCCGTTCAGAGACCAAGTCCAATTGGTTAACCATTTCTCTTGAAAACACTTTGCCTCTCTGCCAGAGACGAAGTCCAATTGGTTAACCATTTCTCTTGAAAACACTTTGTCTCTCCGCCAGAGACTAAGTCCAATTGGTTACCCATTTCTCTTGAAAACACTTTGCCTCTCTGCCAGAGACTAAGTCCAATTGGTTAACCATTTCTCTGGAAAACACTTTGCCTCTCTGCCAGAGACTAAGTCCAATTGGTTAACCATTTCTCTTGAAAACACTTTGCCTCTCTGCCAGAGACTAAGTCCAATTGGTTAACCATTTCTCTTGAAAACACTTTGTCTCTCCGCCAGAGACTAAGTCCAATTGGTTAATCATTTCTCTTGAAAACACTTTGCCTCTCCGCCAGAGACTAAGTCCAATTGGTTAAGCATTTCTCGTGAAAACACTTTGCCTCTCTGCCAGAGACGAAGTCCAATTGGTTAACCATTTCTCTTGAAAACACTTTGCCTCTCTGCCAGAGACTAAGTCCAATTGGTTAACCATTTCTCGTGAAAACACTTTGTCTCTCTGCCAGAGACTAAGTCCAATTGGTTAACCATTTCTCAGGGGCACACCGAGGGCAACCTGTAACGTCTCGCGGGCCCGGGGGCCCCTTTGCACGGCCTGCCAATGCAATCCGAGGCGCACTGTCCTTCGTTTGGTTAACCATTTCTCAGGGGCACACCGAGGGCACCCTGCATTGTCTCGCGGGCCCGGAGGCCACTTTGCACGGCCTGCCAATGCAATCCGAGGTCCTTCGCCCTTGGCCGCCTTCCCGGCCGGCTTCGGGACGTTTCGGGGGCTCTCACCGGGGCAAATCCGGTCCCCCGGGCGATTATGAGGCCTCCCCGGGCAGGCCCGGGCTTCAGGCCGCCGCTTTTCCATCCCGGCCGAAAGAGGCGAAAAATGCCGAAAATGGCCAAAAATGGCCGCCGGCAGGGCCTGTCGGTCGGTTTGGCGGCAGCCTGGGTCGGTCCCTGCAGACCTGGAGGCTCGAGAAGGTTTTTGGCGATGTCGACCGATTCTCGATTTGCCACCTCCTACTATTCTGCAGGTACCCCGCCAACCTCCCCTGCCAACAATTCCAACCGTAAGGTCGGGCGGTAGTCCTACCGTCCAGGAGGCCCTAAAAGCCCGCAAAACGCCATTTTGCCCTTTCCTCATCGGGACTTCCGAGGGGAACTCATGAACCAGCTCCAGGAGTGGCATGCCAGAAATTGCAACTTGACCCGTCGCCGGGCAGATTCGCTACTCTCTGCGGGAATACCCCCACCGGGTGCCGGGTAAAGGCCTCGGATCTGACCTCATGGACTTCCGTCTGTGCACGGATTTTGCTCTCGCGGGCCCAAGAGCCACATTGCCCGGCCTGCCAATGCAACCCGAGGTCCATTGGCCTCATTGGTTAATTATTTCTCGAGAAAACACTTTGCCTCTCTGCCAGAGACTAAGTCCAATTGGTTAACCATTTCTCAGGGGCACAGTTTGCCTGCCGTTCAGAGACTAAGTCCAATTGGTTAACCATTTCTCGTGAAAACACTTTGCCTCTCTGCCAGAGACTAAGTCCAATTGGTTAACCATTTCTCGTGAAAACACTTTGCCTCTCCGCCAGAGACTAAGTCCAATTGGTTAACCATTTCTCAGGGGCACACCGAGGGCAATCTGTAACGTCTCGCGGGCCCGGGGGCCCCTTTGCACGGCCAGCCAATGCAATCCGAGGCGCACTGTCCTTCGTTTGGTTAACCATTTCTCAGGGGCACACCGAGGGCACCCTGCATTGTCTCGCGGGCCCGGAGGCCACTTTGCACGGCCTGCCAACGCAATGCGAGGTGCTTCGCCCTTGGCCGCCTTCCCGGCCGGCTTCGGGACGTTTCGGGGGCTCTCACCGGGGCAAATCCGGTCCCCCGGGCGATTAGGAGGCTTCCCCGGGCAGGCCCGGGCTTCAGGCCGCCGCTTTTCCATCCCGGCCGAAAGAGGCGAAAAATGCCGAAAATGGCCAAAAATGGCCGCCGGCAGGGCCTCTCGGTCGGTTTGGCGGCAGCCTGGGTCGGTCCCTGCAGACCTGGAGGCTCGAGAAGGCGTTTGGCGAGGTCGACCGATTCTCGATTTGCCACCTCCTACTATTCTGCAGGTACCCCGCCAACCTCCCCTGCCGACAATTCCAACCGTAAGGTCGGGCGGTAGTCCTACCGACGAAGAGGCCCCAAAGCCCGCAAAACGCCATTTTGCCCTTTCCTCATCGGGACTTCCGAGGGGAACTCATGAACCAGCTCCAGGAGTGGCATGCCAGAAATTGCAACTTGACCCGTCGCCGGGCGCACTCGCTGCTCTTTGCGGGAATACCCCCACCGGGCGCCGGGTAAGAGCCTCGGATCTGACCTCATGGGCTTCCGTCCTCGCACGGATTTTGCTCTCCCGGGCCCAGGGGCCACTTTCCCCGGCCTTGCGAAGGCAATCGGAGGTGCTTCGCCCTCGAAACCGCCTTCCCGGCCGGCTTCGGGACGTTTCCGGGGCAAATCCGGTCCCGCGGGCGAAGGGGAGCCTTCCCCGGGCACGCCCGGGCTTCAGGCCGCCGCTTTCCGTGACCTTCCGAAAGACGCGAAAAATGCCGAAAATGGCCAAAAATGGCCGCCCGGCACGGCCTCGCGGTCGGTTTGGGGGCAGCCTGGGTCGGTCCCTGCAGACCTGGAGGCTCGAGAAGGCACTTGGCGATGTCGACCGATTCTCGATTTGCCACCTCCTACTATTCTGCAGGTACCCCGCCAACCTCCCCAGCCAACAAATCGCAAATGCCGATCGGCGGGTGACCGTCCGGTAGTCATGCCGACGAAGAGGCGCCTAGGCCCCGCAAACGCTTCCAAATCCGACCCCATCCCGGACCGGTTCTTTTTTAAAAAAGGCTCCCAGGATTCCGGATTTTTTCCTGCCGCACTCGGGACCACCCGACGGACACGAAACCGGGAACCTTTCCCCGGTCCGACCCTCCTCGGCCCGGCCAGCCGACGTCGAAGCGGCCGACTGGTTAATGATTTCACCCTGCTCCGACGTGACGCGTTTTCCAACCGCGCATGCGCGGCTCTGCCTCCCGAACCGCCCCCTCACGTGGGGGCTCTGGGTCCGCCCCCCGGCAGCCATTTCCTCCTGCCGGTCCGTTATTTTACGCCGTTTTTCGCCCTCCAGCCCTGCCGGAATGCTGCCTGCTCGCTGGTTAACCATTTCGCTCCCTGCACGTCGGCTTCTGCCCTGCTGGGGAAGCCCGCTGCTGCCTCTAACCGTACTCACGGGCGGGCGGCTCTGCTGCGCGGCCTCCGGCCACGCCCCCTCACCTGGTTTGCTGGGAACCCGCCCCCGGCAGCCTGTTAGTCGTGCCGGTTCGGTCTTATCGGCCCTTTTTGCACCTTCCCTGCCTGCTGGCATGCTTCGGCTCACCGGTCAACCGGTTCCCCGTTCTCCACTTAGACTTTTGAGCTGCGGGGCTGGTCTGCCGCGAACTGCACCCGTATTACGGGGCGGGCGGCTCTACTGCCCGTACGGCTGCCCTGCCTGTTAACTGGTTAACCGTTTCCCCGTCCACTACTTCGTCCCTGGACCTGCCGGTGTGTTCTGCAGCTAACTGCACCCGTATTACGGGGCGGGACGCTCCGCTTACCGGCCGGCTGCCATGCCTGCTTAACTGGTCAACCATTTACTCACATATACTTAGCCCCATGGAGCTGCTGGGCTGGTCGGCGACCTAACTGCACCCTTGTTGCCGGGAGGTCGGCACTAATTGCCGGCCGGCCGGCTGCCCTGCCTGCTAACTGGTAAACCCTTTACCCACATGTACTTAGCCCCTGGATACTGATGGGCTGTTCTGCACCTAACTGCACCCTGATTAGCGGGCGGGCGGCTGTAATTGCCGGCCGGCTGCTCTGCCTGCTAACTGGTTAACCATTGACCCACATGTACTTAGCCCCTGGAAACTGAGGGGCTGTTCTGCACCTAACTGCACCCTTATTAGCGGGCGGACAGGCGGCCGGCTCTAATTACCGGCCGGCCGGCTGCCCTGCCTGCTAACTGGTTCACCATTTACCCACATGTCCTTAGCCCCTGGAAGCTGATGGGCTGTTCTGCACCTAACTGCACCCTTATTAGCGGGCGGGCGGCTGTAATTACCGGCCGGCTGCCCTGCCTGCTAACTGGTTAACCATTTACCCACATGTACTTAGCCCCTGGAAGCTGATGGGCTGTCCTGCACCTAACTGCACCCTTATTAGCGGGCGGACAGGCGGCCGGCTCCAATTACCGGCCGGCCGGCTGCCCTGCCTTGCTAGCTGGTTAACCATTTACCCACATGTACTTAGCCCCTGGAAACTGATGGGCTGTTCTGCACCTAACTGCACCCTTATTAGTGGGCGGACAGGCGGCCGGCTCTAATTACCGGCCGGCCGGCTGCCCTGCCTGCTAACTGGTTAACCATTTACCCACATGTACTTAGCCCCTGGAAACTGATGGGCTGTCCTGCACCTAACTGCACCCTTATTAGCGGGCGGACAGGCGGCCGGCTGTAATTCCCGGCCGGCTGCGCTGCCTGCTAACTGGTTAACCATTTACCCACATGTACTTAGCCCCTGGAAACTGATGGGCTGTTCTGCAACTCACTGCACCCTTACTGGCGGGCGGACAGGCGGCCGGCTCTAATTACCGGCCGGCCGGCTGCCCTGCCTTGCTAACTGGTTAACCATTTACCCACATGTACTTAGCCCCTGGAAACTGATGGGCTGTTCTGCACCTAACTGCACCCTTATTAGCGGGCGGGCGGCTGTAATTACCGGCCGGCTGCCCTGCCTGCTAACTGGTTAACCTTTTACCCACATGTACTTAGCCCCTGGAAACTGATGGGCTGTTCTGCACCTAACTGCACCCTTACTAGCGGGCGGACAGGCGGCCGGCTCTAATTACCGGCCGGCCGGCTGCCCTGCCTTGCTAACTGGTTAACCATTTACCCACATGTACTTAGCCCCTGGAAACTGATGGGCTGTCCTGCACCTAACTGCACCCTTACTAGCGGGCGGGCGGCTGTAATTAGCGGCCGGCTGCCCTGCCTGCTAACTGGTTCATCATTTACCCACATGTACTTAGCCCCTGGAGCTGCTGGGCTGGTCGGCACCTAACTGCAGCCCTATGGCCGGGAGGTCGGCTCTAATTACCGGCCGGCCGGCTGCCCTGCCTGCTAACTGGTTAATCATTTACCCACATGTACTTAGCCCCTGGAGCTGCTGGGCTGGTCGGCACCTAACTGCACCCGTAATGGCCGGGAGGTCGGCTCTAATTACCGGCCGGCTGCCCTGCCTGCTAACTGGTTAACCATTTACCCACATGTACTTAGCCCCTGGAGCTGATGGGCTGTTCTGCACCGAACTGCACCCTGATTAGCGGGCGGGCGGCTCTAATTGCCGGCCGGCTGCCCTGCCTGCTAACTGGTTAACCATTTACCCGCATGTACTTAGCCCCTGGAGCTGCTGGGCTGGCCGGCACCTAACTGCACCCTTATCACCGGGCGGGCGGCTCTAATTACCGGCCGGCCGGCTGCCCTGCCTGCTAACTGGTTCACCATTTACCCACATGTACTTAGCCCCTGGAGCTGCTGGGCTGGCCGGCACCTAACTGCACCCTTATCACCGGGCGGGCGGCTCTAATTACCGGCCGGCCGGCTGCCCTGCCTGCTAACTGGTTAACCATTTACCCACATGTACTTAGCCCCTGGAAAATGATGGGCTGTTCTGCACCTATCTGCACCCTGATTAGCGGGCGGGCGGCTCTAATTGCCGGCCGGCTGCTCTGCCTGCTGACTGGTTAACCATTTACCCACATGTCCTTAGCCCCTGGAAGCTGATGGGCTGTTCTGCACCTAACTGCACCCTGATTAGCGGGCGGGCGGCTGTAATTGCCGGCCGGCTGCATTGCCTGCTAACTGGTTAACCATTGACCCACATGTACTTAGCCCCTGGAAACAGAGGGGCTGTTCTGCACCTAACTGCACCCTTATTAGCGGGCGGACAGGCGGACGGCTCTAATTACCGGCCGGCCGGCTGCCCTGCCTGCTAACTGGTTAACCATTTACCCACATGTACTTAGCCCCTGGAAACTGATGGGCTGTTCTGCACCATACTGCACCCTTATTAGCGGGCGGACAGGCGGCCGGCTCTAATTACCGGCCGGCCGGCTGCCCTGCCTGCTAACTGGTTCACCATTTACCCACATGTCCTTAGCCCCTGGAAGCTGATGGGCTGTTCTGCACCTAACTGCACCCTTATTAGCGGGCGGGCGGGCGGCTCTAATTGCCGGCCGGCTGCTCTGCCTGCTAACTGGTTAACCATTGACCCACATGTACTTAGCCCCTGGAGCTGATGGGCTGTTCTGCACCTAACTGCACCTTGATTAGCGGGCGGGCGGCTCTAATTGCCGGCCGGCTGCTCTGCCTGCTAACTGGTTCACCATTGACCCACATGTACTTAGCCCCTGGAAAATGATGGGCTGTTCTGCACCTATCTGCACCCTGATTAGCGGGCGGGCGGCTCTAATTGCCGGCCGGCTGCTCTGCCTGCTGACTGGTTAACCATTTACCCACATGTACTTAGCCCCTGGAGCTGCTGGGCCTGTCGGCACCTAACTGCACCCTTATCACCGGGCGGGTGGCTCTATTTACCGGCCGGCTGCTCTGCCTGCTAACTGGTTAATCATTTACCCACATGTACTTAGCCCCAGGAGCTGCTGGGCTGGTCGGCACCTAACTGCAGCCCTATGGCCCGGCGGGCGGCCTCAATTACCGGCCGGCTTCCCTGCCTGCTAACTGGTTAACCATTTACCCACATGTACTTAGCCCCTGGAGCTGCTGGGCTGTTCGGCACCTAACTGCACCCGTATGGCCGGGAGGTCGGCTATAATTACCGGCCGGTTGCCCTGCCTGCTAACTGGTTAACCATTTACCCACATGTACTTAGCCCCTGGAGCTGCTGGGCTGTTCGGCACCTAACTGCACCCGTATGGCCGGGAGGTCGGCTATAATTACCGGCCGGTTGCCCTGCCTGCTAACTGGTTAATCATTTACCCACATGCACTTCGCCCCTGGAGCTGCTGGGCTGTTCGGCACCTAACTGCAGCCCTATGGCCGGGCGGGCGGCTCCAATTACCGGCCGGCTGCCCTGCCTGCTAACTGGTTAACCATTTACCCACACGTACTTAGCCCCTGGAGCTGCTGGGCTGGTCGGCACCTAACTGCACCCGTATGGCCGGGAGGTCGGCTCTAATTACCGGCCGGCCGGCTGCCCTGCCTGCTAACTGGTTAACCGTTTACCCACCCGTACTTAGCCCCTGGAGCTGCTGGGCTGGTCGGCACCTAACTGCACCCTTATCACCGGGCGGGCCGCTCTCATTGCCGGCCGGCTGCCCTGCCTGCTAACTGGTTAACCATTTCACCTTCTGCACTTTGCCTACCTTACCCTTCGCCGAACCCTAACCCTGGCCCTAACACACGCTCTAAACCCTGCACTTAAACGTAACCCTAACCCTAACACTCGCCCTAACTCTAACCCTAACCCTACCCTTAAACCTTACCCTAACCCTTTGCCCGTCCCCGACCCCAACACTAACCCTATTCCCTCACCTTCTCCCCGTCACCGACCCCCAACCCCGACCCCAACACTAACACTCACCATGCAGGCTACAAATGCGCCGCCTTCGCAACCCTTCACCCGCCGGCACACTCTTACAACCGCACCAACCACTAGCCTCCTCCGGGCCCTTACCTTCCAGAAGGAAAATGCCCCTCACTCAACACCGACCCCAATCCACTCTGCGCAGCCGGCAATGGCGACGCCCGGTGCGGCCACCGCGGCCTCATTCACCCCGCTTCCTCCCGAGGCCTACCACGCCCTCGCTAAGCCCGTGCCTTACAAGCCGACAATCCCTTCATGCCCACCGCTTCCGACAACCACCGGCCAGCCGGCCAAGCCCTTGAAATCCAGCCCTTCCGCCAGCACCGACTCAAATCCAACCTCCCACCCCTTCCGAGAGCTACTCCAGGTCGGCCTCGCCCGTCAGATTGCTCCCCTTAGGCGTATATTAAGCCCGGCCCCACTGATTAGAGCCAAGCCGCGCGGAAAAGTGAGGGGTGAAATCATTAACCAATCCCGCCCGGCGAA